>NW_024069589.1:0-36497 GCF_009389715.1 Phoenix dactylifera
GCAGCCTCTGCGTCCGGACATCGCGCCCGAGCCGGATTCGAAATCCCCCTTCCGTGATTCCGCGATCCCGCACCGCGTCCGTGCCCCCTTCCGTGATTCCATTTCAAGAAACCCTGCGGCTATAAGAGGAGAAGAAGGAGGAGGAGGAGGGGAGAGCTCGGAGTGGTGGGAACCGGCTGGTTCAAGAAGGAACAGGGGAGAGCTTGGGTTGGGAGAGAAGAAAGAAAGAAGAAACAGAGCATTGCTCTGTTCATTTGGAGAAGAAAGAAAGAAAAAAAGAGTATTTTATGTTGTTCCACCGTGGGAGAGAAAGGGAGATGTTTTCTGTTTTTTATTTTTTGTTATTTCTTTCCTTTATTTTAATTGCAGAAGAAAGGTAGCATCAAGCTACCAATATTCATTTCTACCATTGTAATCAATTTTAGTTTTCTAAATCTATCATATATTTTTTTTATGCAATCCTTGTAGGTTCAAGTTAATTTCTTTTTTTTTTAATGCAATCTTTTAATTCTTCTTTGATGCAATACATTAAATCCTCCTTTATGCAATTTGTGTAGGCTTCAATCTCCCTAAGCACTATTTTCATCCATTTTAATTTATGCAAAAATTCTCCTTTGAATAGTTAAACATTTCATGAATTTATAAATGCTCTTTGATTTCTAAGTATTTATCTTTTTATTATTTTTAAATAAAGAAAATTCTTTGGTAAATTAGAGAATCTATCATCATCCCCGCACATCATGTTTTTCTTTAGTTATTCAAAAATCGATTTTGAATCCGAGTGAACGTTCTAATTTTTAAGCAACTCCAATCGCCTCCCTGTGGATCGACCTCTTAAACCCACTATTCTTCGAGTAGGAAAGGTAAGAGTAAAATTAATTTAACTTTTGTCGTCGGTTCTAACAACGATCTGTCTAGCATATTTTTAGGTAGATAGGAAAGGACGAACACCGCACATGCCTCTTCTGCTGCCATCTGATTTTGTTTTGAAATATCAGCGGCATGGGCGGGTTCCTAACAATTATAACTGCTACAATGTGCCGTTTGCATGTGATGTGAATGAGAGTCAGGTAGATAGGTTTACATGTGATGTAGCAAACCCAATTGAGACCTAAATTAAAACCTCCTCAATCAAGTCGAGAGTGAACCAACATGAGCGAGTCATATTAGATTAATTGATCTAATTGGTGTCTAGGAAAGCATGAAAGGTGGTTACTTAATTAGGACCTTACTCTCTGAGTAGAGAGCCTCCCACCTGCTTACCTGGCCAATTATTCGATTACCTCTTATGAAGAGCTCAAGTTGCAAACACTAAGACCTGATTAATCAATATTAAGTCAATAGGTCTTCCACTGTAGTAGAGCTGCTAAGGTCTTTCTGATGTTGATTTGTCTCGGCTGGACACAGTGGGCAAGTTGCATCGTGTCGCAATTCTGGGGACACATGGTCAAGTGAGTGCGACCGATCGGGGGGCTGGACCTCTCTATAGACATGAGATGTTGTAGGGTAAAGGTGGGGTTGGGCACCAATAACTGTTAGGTGAGGACCCAATGACGACTTTATTCCTACGGTTATACGGTGGGTCTGACTTAACTAAGAAATGGGACCAATAACTGTTAGGTGAGGTTTCATGGCTTAGAGACCAAGTTGCACTGCAACATGCTTGAGAAGCATTGTACAAGAGTTGTACATTCATCAATCTATGTGTCACCAATAACTGTTAGGTGAGGTGGCATGTAAATCGGTGGACCGCAGTACCCACTAGAAACCCTAGTCGTGTGGATTTCCGTTTTCCTACCAGGGGAGTGTGAGGAATTCGAGAAAATAGTGGGAGTACATTTGTTCTAAAAGACCTTAGAACAGATTAGGATCAAGTACAAAAGTCTAACTAGAATCTTTACTCTCTGCAGATCAATGTCAGCTTCAAACCCTTTGACCCGTATTCTTGAGACCAACCGACTGACCGGAACCAATTACAAGGACTGGCTTAGAAATCTCAAAATTGTTTTGAGTGAGAAGAATAGGCTATACTCGATTCAGATATCCCCACATACCAGCACGTCCTACTGATGTTCAGCGTAGATGCATAAAAGTGGATGACGATGACATTAGAGTAAATGCTATATGATGGCATCCATGTCAATGAACTCCAATGCCAGCATGAAAATATGAAGACTGCTAGGGACATACTGGCACACCTGCAAGAGTTGTATGGTGAGCAGAGTCGCACAGCTCGTTTTGAAGTGTCCAAGAGGCTCTTCAAAGCAAAGATGCGCGAGGGCAGTCTGTCCATGATCACGGTCTGACTATGATCAAGGACCTAGAGGAGCTTGAGAAGCTCGGTATGAACATGCACAAGGAATTGCAAGTTGATCTGATTTCAATCCTTCCTGATTCATTTGGTCAGTTTATAGTAAACTACCACATGAATAAGATTGAATGCACTAAGACTGAACTGATAAATATGTTGGTAACTGCTGAGGGAGCCTTGAAAGGTTCAAGGGGCAATGTCCTTGCTGCTGAGTTGACTTCTGGTTCCAAGAGAAAGTCTACTTGGAAGAAAAAGAAGCCTGCTAAGAAGCAGAAGAAAGACAAGAAGCCAAAGAAGGAAGTTCAAAAGAAAAAGGCTAACGACAAAGGAAAATGTTTCCACTGCAATGTCGACGGCCACTGGAAGAGAAACTGTCCTTCATACCTCGAGAGCCTGAAGAACAAGAAAGGTGACACACCTTCAGAAGGTATAGACTTGCTCATAATTGAAACTAATCTAACGGTTTCTTCTACTTCTAGTTGGGTTATAGATTCTGGTTCTAGTGCTCATTTGTGCACTACCATGCAGGGTCTAAAGGAAAGTAGAAGGCTGGCGGAAGGTGCGGTAACCCTTCGGGTTGGCAACGGGGCAAAAGTTGCTGCTGTGGCTGTGGGCACCTACCATCTGCGACTACCGTCTGGTTTTAGTTTATTACTTAGAGACTGCTATTATGTACCTGCTGCTAGCAGAAATTTGATTTCTGTTTCATGTCTAGCACAGGAAGGTCATGTTTTTACATTTGACAAAGACTGCTGTTCTATTTATTTAGAAATAAAATAGTCGCACGTGGTTTTATGATTGACAGTCTCTATCATTTGCATATGGATGTATCTGTAATGTTCTGAGCAAGAAGTGAGTGCCAAAGGATCCAAAAGATCCAGAGATGAGATAAACCAAAATATTTGTGGCACCTCAGGCTTGGCCATATTGGAGAGGATAGAATGAACAAAATGGATAAAGATGGGCTTCTCGGCTCATTGACTTCCGAGTCATATCCAGTTTGCGAGTCCTGTCTTCAAGGAAAAATGGCTAGATTGCCCTTTGTAGGACATGGGGAGAGGACCACTGAAATACTTACCCTAGTACATACAGATGTATGTGGCCCATTCGATGTGCTAGCCAGGGGACGTTATTCTACTTCATTACCTTTACCGATGATTATTCACGGTATGGGTATGTGTATCTTATGAGACACAAGTCTGAATCTTTTGAAAAGTTCAAAGAGTTCAAGAATGAAGTAGAAAAACAAACTGGAAAACCTCTTAAGGCTCTTCGATCAGATCGAGGAGGAGAATACCTTAGTGGAGAATTCCGGGACTATCTCAAGGAAATGGCATAGTCTCACAATGGACACCTCCGGGTACACCTCAACTCAACGGGGTGTCAGAGAGGAGAATCGGACCCTATTGGATATGGTCAGGTCCATGATGAGCTTCACTGATTTACCTATGTTTCTTTGGGGAGATGCCTTACTTACCGCGTATCTATTGAATAGAGTTCCCTCTAAATCCGTTCCTACCACACCGTATGAGATATGGCATGGTAAGAAACCAAGTCTTGGTCATCTCAAGATTTGGGGATGTCCGGCCCACGTCAAAGACTACAGGCGGACAAGTTAGAGGCTAGGACCATAAGTGCTCGTTTTATAGGATATCCTAAAGAGTCATTAGGATACAATTTTTACGTCTCAGAGGATCACAATGTGTTTGTGAGCCGTCATGCCATCTTCTTGGAAAACAGTTTATCCTTGATAGAGGCAGTGGGAGGAAAATTGAGCTTGAAGAGAAAGTCTCTGAAAAGCAACGAGTCATGGATCCTATCGAACCCATTCATACAGAGCCAGTACACGATGTCCCTCAACCACCTCGTAGATCTAGTAGGGTCTCCCATCCTCCCGATAGATACTTAGGTATACTAGAAGAGGATACCGAGGAAATGTTCCTAGTGGGAGATAGGGATCACATACAGGATCCCAAAACCTACAACGAGGCGATATCTGATATCGATTCCGAGAAATGGTGGAAGCTATGAAGTCAGAGTTAGACTCCATGCATTCCAACCAAGTCTGGACCTTAGTAGATCCACCAGAAGGTATTGTACCTATTGGATGCAAATGGATCTACAAAAGGAAATAGGTTCGGATGGAAGGTAGAGACCTATAAGGCAAGGCTTGTGGCGAAAGGGTATAGTCAACGCGAAGGCATTGACTATCAGGAGACCTTTTCACCTGTAGCCATGCTAAAATCCATCCGAACATTGCTTGCCATTGCAGCATTTCATGATTATGAAATCTGGCAGATGGATGTGAAAACTGCTTTCCTGAATGGATATCTTGAAGAAGATATCTATATGGAACAGCCTTTGGGTTTCACTTCCAGTGATGGAGATCACAAGGTCTGCAAGCTGCAAAGGTCCATCTATGGACTAAAGCAAGCATCTCGGAGTTGGAACACTCGTTTCGATGACGCAATCAAAACGTTTGATTTCATCAAAAACGAAGAGGAACCGTGTGTTTACAAAAAGGTTAGTGGGAGCGCTGTCGTATTTCTCGTACTGTACGTGGACGACATCCTCCTGATAGGGAATGATATTCCCATGCTAACCTCGGTCAAGGTCTGGTTGTCAAAAAATTCTCCATGAAAGACCTTGGGGAAGCATCCTATATTTTGGGAATAAAGGTCTATAGAGATAGATCTAAAAGGATGCTTGGCCTTCACAGAAAATGTACATAGAGGAGTGCTGAAAGGTTCAGCATGGAAAACTCCAAAAGGGGTCTCTTACCCCTAAGGCATGGAATTCATCTCTCCAAGAAGATGTGCCCCAACACATCTGAAGAGATTCAACGCATGAGCAAGATCCCTTATGCATCGGCAATAGGGAGCCTCATGTATGCCATGCTATGTACACGACCTGATATAGCTCTTGCTGTGAGTGTCACAAGCAGATATCAGTCGAATCCAGGTGAAGAACACTGGACAGCTGTGAAGAATATTCTTAAGTACTTGAGAAGAACTAAAGATTTATTCTTGGTTTTGGAGGATCATCAGAGTTAAAGGTAGAAGGGTACACAGATTCAGACTTCATGACTGATGTCGATGATAGGAAGTCAACATCTGGATATGTGTTCTTGTGCAATGGTGGTACGGTAATTGGAAGAGTTCTAAACAACCGATCATTGCTGATTCTACTATGGAAGCTGAATACATCGCCGCCTCTGAAGCTGCTAAGGAAGGCTTCTGGTTCAAGAAATTCATTGCGGAATTGGATGTATGTCATCAGATGCCATAACACTCTACTGCGATAATAATGGCGCCATAGCTCTTGCTAAGGAGCCAAGGTCTCATCAGAAGTCCAAGCATATAGAGCGGCGCTTCCATCTCATACGCGACTATGTTGAGAAGAAGTATGTCGAAGTGCAGAGAGTAGACTCCGCGGATAACGTGGCAGACCCGTTCACTAAGCAGCTAAGTCAGCAAAAGACTGAAGCCCACCTTGAGAAGATGGGCTAAGATATATGACTGATTGGCTTTAGTGCAAGTGGGAGATTGTTAGATGTATGCCCTAGAAGCCAATTTGGCTGACACATTATTAATTCTAGGGACATAATTTGTACTTGACTTTATTATTATTGAATAAATAAAAGGCATCTTTTCATTCATATTGTTTATGTGTCTATGAATCGTCCAAGAATTAATAAGATGATGATGCATATTCTCAAGAGTTGAGAATTTGAGCCATGTATCATTGGTGATTAATTTCTAAATGCTCCTGATCATGGATCATCACGAGGACGGTGATCGATCCGATGAGATCAGTGCACAGATTACTTTCTTATGGATGGACGAGACTTGAGTCCACAGTGTGGGACACTGAAGTATAGTGCAGGTGCTTGTTAGAGAACAAGGGTACTGAGCGTGACCAATACAAGAAGTCACTTGGATGTCTATCCACTCGTCAGTGACTTGCTTGATGTTGCAGTAGTGTGACTGGTCCTTTGACCTGCGGTGCTTCGGCTACTCACAGTGAGGTTATTGTAGTTTGACTGCACACATACATGGTCTCTAGCCATATGGGTCCATGCAGTGTAGATTGGCTGCAGTAGTTCACTGTAGGAGTAGGGTATGCACCTATAAGGAATCTATCGACCTTGATAGATAAGGAGATCCTATGTGATTTATAAGACTGAGTTCGTAAGACCTCGGCCGGGCAGTATGCACAGTGAGAAAGAGTTTTCCACTCTCGAACTTAAGTCGAATAAATCTTGACATATGACAGACGATGGGGTTTGACGAGTTGTCCATGACCTCCGTCCTGTAGGGATCCACGATAGTAGGACTGTATCACATAACTGCACCTAGAGGTTCATCATTCTATTCTGCTGGGTAGCCACTACATGCTGCTAGGTGTCACTGGTGGATGGTGGGACTCATAGGGATTATCTCGATGATCGATAAACCCTAATGAGTTGAGTTGGAATCGTTCCAACCATTGAAAGGAGTTTTCAATGATATTGTGATAGAGATCACAATATATCTCACTACCAGTCAGAATAGAACCTATGGGGTCACACACACTAGAAGTATTGACCGATCCGATGGTTGAAAGTGATTAGAATCACAAGTAATCAATTCGATTGATAAAAGTTGAAGAAAGGAATTAATTAATTGGACTTAAACAAGAATCCTACTTCGGTAGGATTCCTAGAGTCCTAATTGGATTAGGACTGGGAATCCTAGTTGGAGTAGGACTGGGATTCCTACTTGGAATAGGATTCCTACAATCCTAATGAGATTAGGAGTTTTGAATTAAAATTGGATTCCTACTTGGAGTAGGATTCCTAGAAGTCCTAATTGGATTAGGACTTCGGATTCAAATAGAGTCCTAATTGGATTAGGACTAAAATTAAAAATGTCCTAATTTGGATTAGGGTTTCTTAAGTCACAATTAATTATTAATCTAATGAATCAATAAGACTCCTAATTGGATTAGGATTGAAGAGTTCAATTGAGTCAAAATTGATTTAAGTTCTAATTGGATTAGGACTTACCTAGATTGGATCCAAATTGGTTCACCCTTGGGCTAAGCCTAATTGGATTAGGGCTTGACCACATTAGGGCATTCCAAACCCTACTTAATGTGGATTAGGATTTACCAAGAGGGAGGGGTGCAAGCCCCTCCCTTTTGCTTCCTTGGTGCGGCATGAAGAGAGGGGGGCCGGCGCCCCCTCTTAGGAAACTAGTCTAGGGCTCCTAATTTGTAGGAGCCCTAGATGGCTATAAAAAGGGACAAGGGGCCGGCGCCCTAGAGAAGAATTCCTCCTCCTCCAAGCCGTGGCCACCCCTCTCCCTTCCTTGGTTTCAGCCTCCATCAGCAAAGGGAAAAGAAGAAGAGGCGTGCACCTCTCCTTGGCCTCCTTCCTTGGTTCCAACGCAGGGAAGAAAAGAAAGGCTGTAGGGGCTTCGTTCCTCTTCCACTATCCCTCCTTCTTCTTCCCTCCTTTCAAGCACATTCAAGAGTTGAAAGAAAGAGAGGAGATCAGCCATCAAAAAAAGTCTTTGCAAGGGAGCTAGCACCCCGGGAAGACAAGAGAGCTTTGATCGGATCTCTGCTTCGTGTGGATACCCGTAGAGGCCGGACGTGTGAACGGCTTCATACGAACCTTCATCCTAAAACCACGAACTCCAGTTTGCGGTGATCATCTACCCGCACAAGGTGAAGATCTGATCTTCTAATTAGATTAAAATTTTTAATCCTTATCTATCTACGAACGGTTTTTTGAAACACGTTGATGCGATGAACGTCGATCCCGCACATGCCTCTTCCGCTGCCATCTGATTTTGTTTTGAAATATCAGCGGCATGGGCGGGTTTCTAACAGAAATGCCCCCCGCAGGCTTGGGTATGACAAAAATCAAGAATACTCTGAAATTCACATTCAGGCACACATCGACGGATTACTTGATCATGGCAGTACTTAAACAGATCGGGGTCATCCCAAAAGTAGAACTAACTTACGAAAAGAATCGATCCTTGTCCTGCTTGGACCAATGATTGAAAATTTGTCCTATGGCAAGATAGTTCACTATGTTGGCAAACCAAGGTGTTTTCACTTGTTGTATCTCAAACAATTGTTCATCTGAAAGGAGTCATGAAGTGGTGAAATGTTATGAGGAGGCTCGAGAAGGATTCTAGACAAATGGTCTGCTACAACATTTGTGGTACCTTTCTTATCACGAATTTCTAGATTAAATTCCTATAACAAGGATCCATCGAATTAGGCGAGGCTTGGTGTCCTTCTTTGAAAGGAGGTACCGGAGAGCAGAATGATCAGTGAACACAATAACCTTGGATCCTAAGAGATAGGATCGAAACTTATCCAAAGCAAATACTACAGCTAGTAATTCTTTCTCGGTATTGGTGTAATTCAATTGTGCATCTGAGAGTGTCTTACTAGCATAGTAGATGACATGAGGTAACTTATCTAGCCGTTGCCCTAAAACCGTCCCAATGGCATAGTCAGAAGCATCACACATGAGTTCAAATGGAAGGGTCCAATTGGGAGGTTGTATGATAGGTGCTGTAGACAACTTAGATCGGAGTTTTTCAAAGGCCTCTTTACATGCTTCGTCGAAGACAAAGGGTGTATCCTTGGAAAGAAGATTGCACAAGGGCCTAGAGATTTTACTGAAGTCTTTAATGAAGCGACGGTAAAAACCAGCATGGCCTAGAAAAGAACGGATTTGTTTCACAGATTTGGGTGGAGGAAGATTAGAAATAAGATCAACTTTTGCTTTATCTACCTCAATATCCCTTTTGGACACAATGTGTCCCAAGACTATACCCTCTTGAACCATGAAATGGCTTTTTTTCTAACTTAACACGAGATTGGTCTCCTTACATCTTTTTAGAACCAGGGCTAAATTATTGAGACAATTATCGAATGAGGGGCCAAAAATTGAAAAATCGTCCATGAATACCTCCAGAAATTTTTCTACCATGTCGGAAAAAATTGCCATCATACATCGTTGAAATGTCGCGGGTGCATTGCATAGTCCAAATGGCATTCTCCTATACGCAAATGTCCCAAATGGACATGTGAAAGTGGTTTTCTCTTGATCATCGGGATACACGGCCACTTGGTTATACCCAGAATAACCATCTAAGAAACAGTCGAAATCTTGACCGGCTAGTCGTTCCAATATTTGGTCAATAAAGGGCAAAGGAAAATGATCCTTCCTAGTCATGGAGTTTAACTTTCTATAGTCAATGCAAACACGCCAGCTAGTGGTCGTGCGTGTGGGCATCAACTCTCCTTCTGCATTTTCAACCACAGTAATGCCCGACTTCTTTGGTACTACTTGAGTCGGACTCACCCAGTTGCTATTAGAGATAGGGTAAACGATTCCGGCATCTAGCAACTTCACTACTTCTTTCTTGACCACCTCTTTCATGTTAGGATTAAGTCTTCTTTGCATTTCACGGGTAGGTTTTGCATCATCTTCTAGGTGAATTTGATGCATGCAAATAGATGGGTCAATCCCCTTCAAATCGGATACGGACCATCCAATTGCGTGTTTGTGTTCTCCTAGCACGCTCAAAAGTTGACTTTTCTGTTTGTCCGAAGGTCAGCCGCAATGATTACAGGTAGGGTATCTTCTGGTCCTAGAAAAGCATACTTAAGTATTACCGGAAGTGGCTTTAACTCAAGTTTGGGAGGGAACTCGATGGAGGGGCACTGTGGCACATTAGAAAGGGTAGGAAGAGGTTCATATCGGATTCGCCAAGGATGAAAATTTGTGGGAGATGGATTGTGGAGTAGGACATTGACTTCTTCTATGGCTTTGTCTAAATCAAAGTTATCAATGTCAAAATGGGATAAACATGCTTCCAAAGGGTCATCTGCCAGAATATAGGGAAGGGCTTCTTCTACAAGATCGTCCATTTTGTCAACTAGGAAGTACTCATCTTCCCTTGCAGGTTGATCAGAGGCATGGAATACATTTAGTTTGTCTTTCATGTTCCCAAAAGATATATCCATCACCCCAGTTCTACAACTAATATATGCATTGGCTGTAGCTAGGAAGGGACGACCAAGAATCATAGGGATTTGTTTCTTAAGGTTCGGCATAGGTTCCATATTGATGACCCAAAGATTGATTCATAGATCGATTTTGATGATCACAAAATCTTGAAGTATAGATACTAATGTTTATGTTGCAAGGAGAAAAATATTTATTTTTTTGCAAGGAACATAGCAAGTTGGGAGAACACAAGAAGGCCTCCAAAGCTCTCAAGTTGGAAGAAAGCTACAATTTATTGGCCCAAGTTTAAAGTTCAAAGGATTCAAATTGGAGGAGCAAAATCAAAAGAAAAATTCAAAAGAACAGTCTTCGAGTCGACTCCAGTGGAATTCGAGTCGACTCCGGAGAAGTATGAGTCGACTCCTAGGAGTCACAGGCAGAAAAGTCAGAGAGTAGTTTTCGGGTCTGAGATTCGAGTCGACTCCAGTGGCACGCGAGTCGACTCCAATGGTTGGCAAGTCGACTCCAAAGAAAGCATGAGTCGACTCTAAGCGGAACACAAAGAAAAAGTCAGAGAGCATTTTTGGGACTCTGAGATTCGAGTCGACTCCCGCATTGCACGAGTCGACTCCGAGACTCCGCGACCATCAACAGACAGAAGACCAAGTTACTGCCTCTGAGATTCGAGTCGACTCCCAGACAGCTCGAGTCGACTCCAAGACAGCTTCACATCAAAAGGCAGAAGACCAAGTTTTGGAAACTGAGAGCCGAGTCGACTCCGAGGAAGTTCGAGTCGACTCCAAGACTGGACGAGCCAAAAGACAGAGGATCGGGAGTTCGGGCTCTGAGATTCGAGTCGACTCCCAGGACAGTCGAGTCGACTCGAGTGGATCAAATTCAAAATTGGATCCACGGACTTCAGTGGATGAGCCGACTCCGAAATTGCCAAGTCAGCTCCAGAAGTTGGCGAGTCGACTCCAGGTTAAGACGAGTCGACTCCCAGTCAAGGCATGCACTTTAATTCAAATTTGGAACAGTGGCCGAGTCGTCTCCAGTAAAGCACGAGCCGACTCCTGCAATAGGCGAGTCGACTCCTGATCGCGCGAGTCGACTCCGATCCCAACGGTAATATTGTCAGGAGGTGCAGACTGTGTCCAACGGCTCTATTTTTGTCTCTAACGGCTAGATTCTTGTTTCCACGCCATCTAAAGCTATAAAAACAAGAGGAGAGCCAGGGGAGAAGGTATGGAAGTGGGAGAAAATATTTAGGGAAGAGATTTGAAAGAGATTACAAGGAAAATCTTCCATAAGCACAAAAGGGCCATTCAAAGTAAAATAGAGAGAAGAAGAGCATCCAAGTGAATCCCAAAGCTTCCTCTCCATCCGTGTGCTGCCTCGGAGATCCTCTACTTCGTGCAAAATCAGAAGAGGGGGCAAGTGAAGAAGAAGCCGAGTTCCTCCATCTACAAATTAGTTTGAGGGCTTCTTCTCTTTTCTTTACTTATTTACATTTGCTATATTTACTTATTTGAGAAGCTTGTATTTGATATAAACTCTTGTTCTAGTATCTTGTAACTTGATTCAATCAACAGGATTGAATCAAGGGGTTAAGGTTTGTTGGTGAGCCAAAGGGAAAACCAACGGGGTTTTAAGGTTTGTTGGTGAGCCAAAGGGAAAACCAACGGGGTTTAGGTTTGTTGGCGAGCCGAGGGTAAAACCAACGTGTAAGGGTTTGATTGTGAGCCCGGAAAAATAATCGGGGTTGGTTCTAGTCGGTGAGCCTGGGAAAACCGACCGAGTTCGTTGTGCGCTCGTAAAACAACAAGTTGGGTTGTGAGCTTGTAAAACAACCGGCTGTAATCTGTAGGATTATAGTGAAATTCCCAAGAGGTCTTGGGGAGTGGATGTAGGTGCTGGGGTGCACCGAACCACTATATGTCCTTTGTGTTTGTAATGCCTCTTGTTATAGTCTTACTAACACACTTACTTACTTAGATAAATTGCTTGCTTAATTCTTATCTGCACATCCTTTAGTTACAAGCATATTTAATCAAGTCGAAGTTTATACATCATACCCTTGCTAAGTTTAACTTTCGCTGTGCATCTATACAACTTAGCATAGTTAATCAAAAAGTTTTAGAAGTAGCATAAAAGTTTTAAAAGACCCAATTCAGCCCCCCCTCTTGGGTTGTATCTACTGGGCAACAAGTGGTATCAGAGCAGGTGCTCAAATATTATTTGTAGTCTTAGCCGACTAGAGCCAAAGATCATGACAACTCAAATAGATAGTTTTCTAGGAGAAGGACAATCAATTGATACACCTCCACTATTTAATGGCATAAACTATACACATTGGAAAATACGCATGCGCATTTTTATACAATCAGTTGATTATAGTTTATGGAGCATTATAGCCAATGGAACACACACAAACACTAGTCATAATGAGAAAATGGCTCAACAAAACTCAAAAGCCATGAACCTAATATATTGTGCACTAGATAGGAATGAGTTTAATTGCATATCTTCTTGCATGACTGCTAAAGAAATATGGAATATGCTTGAAGACAAATATGAATGCACTAACAAATCTGAAACATCATGTGTAGAAGGAGAGCAGTATCACATTGAAAATCCATGCTTGGTGGCACAAGAGGTACATGCTGAAACTGAAAGCAATTTTACATTTGATGAACTCCATGATGCCTTTTCTGATTTGTATTTAGAATATAAGAAACTTATTTATAAGAACAAAAACTTGAAGATTGAAAATCAAATTCTAATAGATGAAAAACTGAAACTAACCAGTAAAACTGAAATCTTAATTAAAGAAAATCAAGAACTAAATCAAAGAGATCAACTTCTCACTGAAAGTCATGATAAACTTAAGAAAAACAATGAGTTACTTTCAGAAGATAACAGAAGATTAACTAAAGAAGTTGATAGATTAAAACCTGTTGTTGAAAGATTTACCCTCAGCTCTGAAAAATTGAACCTAATGATAAATAATCAAAGAGCTGAATTTGATAAAGTTACATTAGGATATCAACCTTGGTACACCCCAAAAACCGTTTAAGAATATGTTTGTTAAAACAGTTTTTAATTACTCTAAAACAGATTCTTATAAACAAAAGCTAAGTAAATCTCTTCTGTTGTTCCTAAATCTATACATTACAAATTTGATGAACCAAAAAGGGAGAAACAAAAAATTAAAAAGTTTTCCTACTACTCATGTTCGATCTAAGTTTGTTAAATTCAACAAGAGGATACAGAAATACATCCCTTGTAATCCTAAAATCTGTAAATTCATGGACAAAATAGCTATTAAGAGAATATGGGTTCCAAAAGGAACAATTATAGCTAACCTACAAGGACCCAAAAGAGCTTGGGTTCCTAAATTGAAAATATGATTATTCTTTCAGCATGCATGTCTAGCTATCCAAGGTTCTAATGAAAGATGTTATCTAAACAATGGGTGCTCTAGACATGTGTTAAAGAATTGAATTTAAAATGTAATTAAAAAGAATGATTTAAATGAAAGAAAGAATGAAATAAGTAAGTCTTACATCTTCTCGTATTGAAATTACTTTATTAGTTGATTAAAACATAACTTGAAAGTATTAATCATTTTTGTGATATAAGTGATATTTTTTTTGGGGTATGAAAAGAAAATATATTCAAATCACTTCATTTTTTTTGTATGCTCCACTCACTATTGGATAAGTTGCTAAATGATTAATTAATTTATTAAAAATAACTCTATGAATCCTCTATATGCTTGATTAAGAATTTTTATCCATGGCATTATTTTTATTGATCATCAATATGATAATGTGTACTTGGTATGCTTTTGAATATATGCACTATGAATACCAAGATTAAAGAAACCATCCTTGGCACATAGAATCAACTCATGCTAGTATGTACTTAATCTCAAAAGACCTTGCCATATGCTTGCTTAGATTATCTACTTAAAGGTCAAAGTTTTGCTATGCATGCTAACTAAGGAAACAAACAAAAATCATCTCTAAATCTAAAGATGTTGTTTCCATCTCTAAGTCTTCAAAAGCCTACATTGGACTTGTTCTTGGAGAATAAAACTGAAGTATTTTTCTGTATTTACTAAATCTTGTAAAAGCGATCAAATGATAAAGGTTTGCAAACTATGAATCACGGCATAGTTTTGAAAACCAATTTTTGTGTTAAGTTGTGCACAGAAAATAATATTGAATACAATTGTTTCTGCACCAAGAATACTATAAGTAAAATAGGATTAATAGAATCTTTGAAGAATTGAAAAAGGCAATGTTGTATGATAGCCATCTACTTAAATGCCTTTTAAAAGCTATCATCAATACTTGTCATACATATGACTTCTATTAGATCTATTTTTGATGAAAACTTCTTTTGATCTTCTGAAAAATAAAAAATGAACTATTGCGTATCTCTCATATTTTTCAGTCATACATGTTATGCTTGATATGTTCTTATGAAAAATAATGCCAAATCTGATAGAGATATGTCTATCCTTGGATATCACTCTCAAGCAATGCATATAGAATATTCAATGAAAAGATTTTAGTTGCAAAAATATCAAGTCGTCTTATTCTCTATGAGACTAATGATTTACTGTCAAGATACTAAGATCAAATTATATATGGTTAATCTTTTACATATAACAATCTGAAAACTTGTTGATAATTATAACAAAATTGAGTGTTTCAGAAATGCACTTAATGAAGAAAAATTGATAACTACTAAAAGACTGAATCAAGAAAAGATGAAATAGATCTTGATTCTTGCATGATTAAAAGTAAAGATCACCACTATCATTTGCTTGACTCATGAGCTTTATATTCTGTCAAATGAATGTGTAGAATTCACTCCTATGTGGTTATTTCATTAAAAAGTAGATCTATGTTAAATAACCACCATATTTAAAAATTACACATTACATATATGATAAAGCAATATGTGATTTAAAACAAGCATCAAAAGCTTGATATATAAAAGCTTAGGTAACCTTGTTGATAGAAAGTATAGTGATAAATCTATGCATCAAAAAGAAGAATCTATGATATCTTGCTTGCTCATAGCACACATTGATGGCATCATTTTTGTTCTACCAATGAAAATTTATATGAATAGTTATATTGCAAGGTGAGTTTGAAATATGATGAATGAATTAACATCTTCTCTCAAACTCCAAATTAAGACAAACAGGAAAGGGGATCTTCATTGACCAACGTTAGTCCACAAGAAAACTTTTATAGAAGATTGGCGTGAAGAAGGTATATCTATGACCCCATCTTGTAGAAATTGTAAAGGATGAGCAAAGTAGATCTATTGTGTTAAAGCTGTATTGAAGCATGATAGAATAATTATTTTATCATACAGCTAAGTAGACCAGATTGTATGCTCATTATGTGACCTTGTGCAAGACTTCAATCTAACTTTAATTAATCATATTTTATTGATAACAAATACGTCATAATCTGAATTTTGATAGAAACAAACGTTTAAGATGAGTTGATTAAAACTTAGTTAACACATCTTATTGATAATTATCTTAAGCAAATAGAATCTAAACTAAATTGATTTGACCTTGATAAATCTGTCTATTGCCTCACATGCTTGTCCTTGAACTATCTTGGTTAATGAATTTATCTCTTTAGTTCAAGTGATATGTGCTTGCTTATATTTAGGCAATCTCTTGAGTAAAGTGACTCAACATGCAACTATTGTCATATCTCATATTGAGTCATCTAATTAAAAAATATATATATATATATGTTGGATGAATGCTTTGTATCTTAAAGAAACTAATGACCTTCTTTCAAGAAAGAAAAATGAGAAATTTCAACTTGAAGGATATCTTCATGTAAGATACACTAAACATTCACATGCAAACAAGAGAGAGGATCTTCTTCAGCCAAAAGTTCACACATAAGAAATCTAGTTTGGCTTGAAGAATATATAATGAATAAGTAATTCTAGATATCTCTCTCATAAATTAGCTTAGCAAAGTCAATAACTTTAAATCTTATTTTGACATGATTAAATTCTTTAATTATTAATTTTTGATATCATGTCTATATGTGTATTGACTGACTTATACTTTTAGAAACTGTTTCATGGTTTGCCCAAACTAAATTATTTCTTTGCCTATATCATAACCATGAAATACACAAGTATATGCTTAAAATTTTGATGTAAAATAACTTGTGAGAAGTTATGAATCCTTGAGCATAATGAAAATGTTGTTTGCATGATATACATATATATGATACATAAGATTATTTCTTTATTCTGCTCTTTCATGTAAATTACTTGAGAATAACAAAAGAGAGAGAGATAAAGAAAAGAAAATGGATATTATTCAAGAGAAGTAAAATCTAAGTAAAGGCAAATACTTCAATCTTAAGGAAAAGCAAAACAAGCATAATATATTCGGCACATTTGTGAGACTTGTGTGAGCATTCTTTTGGAAGGGATAAAATCCATAATTAATTACACTTAAACAGGGAGAGTTTGAAGTAAACATTTTAACCTTTCTATATTGTTCATCATAGGGATGGTGCCAATGGGGAGGCTAGTGGTAGTACCCGGCACTATTTGACCCAACTATTCGGTGTAGGGCATATTAGGGACGGCACAAGAGGGAGGCTAGTGGTAGTACCTCGTGCCCCTTCCCAACTCCACCGGATAGGGAGCAAATAGAGTATAGTGCATAAGAAAGTAAAAATGAGAGACAAAATAAATGATAATATACAAGAAAGAATCAATTCAAATTTTTAGTCACATGGAAACACACTTTAAGGATGAAATCAGTGCCAAATTGTATTTAAATAGGGGGAGTTTATTTGCAAAGAATTGATTTTGATCCTTGACATACTTATTCTTAATATTCTAATGCATGACTTAACACATAATATATTTTGCATGTGGCATGATGCTTTAAATTATGGATTCTCAATATTTTGTAATGCTTCATGCTTGGACAATTTGATTGAATGTTTGAAATGCTACATAACATCTTTTGTTTGGTTTTATTGAAAAGAAAATTCAGATTTGTTATTCAGAATCATCGTTAAAATCTAAAAGTTAAATAAATTTGTAAAAAAAAAGGAGAAGAGAAGGATATCTCTATTTAGGCAAAATGAATTGAGTTGTTTTTATCCTTCAACTTGATTAACTTTGGTATATAATGTTCTAACTCATACCAAAACTCAACATAAATACAAATACTCTGAATATGCTCTTACATGTTTGAAATATGTGTTTTCAAACGTAATGATTTAAGATAAGCTACAATGTGGAAGATCCATATCTCAAATTATGACTTTGAAAGCCTCTTTTGAAAATCTTTATGAAATTCAGAATCTGATTTTGTATAAAAGCTTAAACTAAATGTGATTTTTTAAATAAAGTCTTACTTTAGGAAAAACAGAATTAATTTTGATGCCTTTGGTGATTGCTCCGATACGCATCCGAAACATATCATTTCTTATCTTCAAAATATACCAATATTGGTTCAAATGATGTGTCTTTCGATGATCTTGATTGCAAACAAAAATTTCTAAATATATGATTTTATTTTGATATTAAAAAGATTTATTGTGTTTCATGTATACATTGCAAAAAAAAACTATGATTAAGAAATTGAGTTCTATAAATATATATACCTCAATGATCATCTATATGTTTTTTCTCCCCTACATTATTAAAGACTTCCATCAATAGAGTGAATGATCTTAAAACTAGAAATATTTCAGTTCACTCAAATGACTCTAAAAGAAAGAAAATGCAAATGCTTTTGAAAGAAATTGAGCTTCAATTGAATCATTTTCTGATTAATACTTTTATACATTTTCTCTAAGATTAGGAGAAAGCATAACTTGTTCTTAAAGGATTAGAAAGAGTGATTACTATAAATTCTGAATAATTCTAGATCACTCTACATTCTTGATATTACAGAATTTCAGTGTTATTCACGTTTATCACCAAAATCTGAAATTCAACAATTAAAATGATTAAAGAAGAATGCATCTTTGAGGGGGAGCTTTAGATATTCAGTATCCTATCCCAAAGACACTTTATTTTGATGCATACTTTGAATTTTATGGATTGATTTTGATGAACCTCCTTATATTGCAAGACATGCTTTAATTTCCTTGAGATGAGTTCTATAAAGGTTGTCTTATCTCAAACCTTGAGTCTTATAAAAATAAGCTGAAATATATTTTTGAGATTGACAATCTTATTGAACATTATCTTAGGATTCTAAACTCTTAAATGGAATGATCAATTGAGGGGGAGAAAGAAAATTTCAGAAGGAGAGGTCTTATGGAACTTAATTACATAAATCTATAGGAGAGGGAAAGAATACTAAATGAAAAGTGATCCTAATACTCTCCAATATGTATCATCTGAAATTTAAATCTGAAAATCTTTATGATACACCTTGAGGCGTGTTATTTGGTTAGTATATCTTATGCATCACTCATGAACCAAATTACAAATCTTAAGAGCCTCTAATTTAATAAAACAGGAGGAGAACAATGTATTAAATTTTCTTGAGTATCTCTTAGAAAATCTATTTTGAACCTCACTAATGAGTTTTAATTGGCTTACTCTTTAAAACTTCTATTTTGTGCCAATTCATTATTTTATGTATCAAATTGTGCTTATTTTCTAAAGGAATAAAAGAAAGTCTTTAAAAGAGCTCTAAGATGTATCAAAAATTGCATGAATTCATATTTTGGTATTTGTGCCCCAATGCTCTTATTATCATAAAAGAACTTTGAAGTCATTAAGAATTAATGATCCAACATGATGATATGTTTTTTTCCAAATATATAAGTTTTGATCTTTTACTCTGAAAATCAATTAAATTGCTCTCATGTTGATAAAATACTTAATAGATTGGACAAAAGGTCTTAAATGAACAAGCTTTCATACTTAGTGAAGAGAGGTTAGATTTCCACTCATATTTTCCTTGAATATCATTTGTGGTACTTCTTGAATTAACCTAAGGAAGATTCCACCTACACTTGATTAGAAAACTATCTGTGGTATCAAATTAAAAAACCTCTTGAATTCACACTCGATGTGTTCTGCTCTGATCTTTGTACTTAATGTTTCACTATCTTTTTGATGTTGTCAAAAAGGGGGAGAAATATCTAAGTATATGCTATATACTTAAAATTTAAATATGTTGATTGTGTTAAGCTGATTAAATCTAAAGCATTATCATGAAGTATGTTTTTAAATATATATGTTTTCCACTTCATGCAACTTAGCTATGTATTACTTCTAGAAATCAATATCTTTTATATTGCATATATGTTGGGAACCCGCCCATGCCGCTGATATTTCAAAAAATTTTCAGATGGCAGCGGAATCGGCATGCACGGGTTTGACGTTCATCGCATGAACGTTGTTTCGAGACCTTTCGTAATTAGGTAAGAATTAAAACTTTTATAACTATTAGGAAGATCAAATCTTCACCTTGCGCGGGTAGATGATCACCGCGAATCTGAATTCGTGGTTTTAGGAAGAGGGTTCGCTTGAAGCCGTTCAAACGTCCGGCCTCTACGGGTATCCACACGAAGTAGAGGACCGATCAATGTTCCTTTGTCTCCCCGGGGTGCTAGCTCCCTTGCAGAGACTTCCTTTGATGGCTGATCTCTTCTCTTTCTTTCAACTCTTGAAAGTACTTGAGAGGAGGAAGAAGAAGGAAGAAGAAGAGGAAGAAGCAAGGCCCCTGCAGCCTACTTTCTTTTCCCTGCGTTGGAAGGAGGAAAGGAGGAAGAGGAGGGCGCCATGGCTTCTTTTTCCCTTCTTCTTGCTGGCGGCTGAACCAAGGGAGGGAGAGGGTGGCCACGTGATGGAGAGGAGGGGGATTCCTATATCCATTAGGTCAGCCCCCAAGAGTCCTCCTTTTATAACATCTAGGGCTCCTACAAGTTAGGAGCCCTTGATGTATTACCAAGAGGGGCGCCGGCCCTCTTGTTGCCGGACCAAGAGATCCAAGGAGGAGGGGCGTGAGCCCCTCCCTCTCATGTTGCCCTAATCCTCATCTAATGAGGATTGGGAGGCCCTAATGTGGTTTAGCCTTAATCCAATTAGGCTTAGCCCAAGGGTGAGCCAATTTGGATCCAATCTAGGCTAGTCCTAATCCAATTAGGACTTGAATGAACCATGACCCAATTGAACTCTTCAATCCTAATCCAATTAGAGTCATGTTGATTCCATTAGATTAATAATTAATTTGGACTTAAGGAATCCTAATCCAATTAGGATGTATTTAATTTTAGTCCTAATCCAATTAGGACTCTATTTGAATCCGAAGTCCTAATCCAATTAGGATTTCTAGGAATCCTACTCCAAGTAGGATCCAATTTTAATTCAAATTTCTAATCTCATTAGGATTGTAGGAATCCTATTCCAAGTAGGAATTCCAGTCCTACTCCAACTAGGATTCCCAGCCCTAATCCAATTAGGACTCTAGGAATCCTATCCGAAGTAGGATTTATGTTTAAGTCTAATTAATTAATTTCCTTTGTTCCTTCTTCAACTTCTTATCAATCAAATTGATTTCTTGTGATTCCTAATCACGATTTCAACCATCGGATCGGTCAATACTTCTAGTGTGTGTGACCCCATAGGTTCTATTCTGACTGGTAGTGAGATATATTGTGATCTCTATCACTATATCATTGAAAATCCTTTCAATGGGTTGGAACGATTCCACTCTACTCATTAGGGTTTATCGATCATCAAGATAATTCCTATGAGTCCCACCATCCACCAGTGACACCTAGCAGCATGTAGTGGCTACCCAGCAGAATGGAATGATGAACCTCTAGGTGCAGTTAACATGTGATACAGTCCTACTATCGTGGATCCCTACAGGACGGAGGTCATGGACAACTCGTCAAACCCCATCGTCTGTCATATGTCAAGATTTATTCGACTTGAGTTCGATAGTGGAAAACTCTTTCTCCACTTCACTGCCCTGGCCAAGGTCTTAGAACTCAGTCTAACAAATCACATAGGATCACTCCTCTTCTATCAAGGTCGATAGATTCCTTATAGGTGCATACCCTACTCCTACAGTGAACTTACTGCAGCCAATCTACACTGCATGGACCCATATGGCTAGAGACCATGTATGTGTGCAGTCAAACTACAATAACCTCACTGTGAGTAGCCGAAGCACTGCAGGTCAAAGGACCAGTCACACTACTGCAACATCAAGTAAGTCACTGACGAGTGGATAGACATCCAAGTGACTTCTTGTTTTGGTCACGCTCAGTACCCTTGTTCTCTAACAAGCACCTGCACTATCACTTCAGTGTCCTACACTGTGGACTCAAGTCTCGTCCATCCAGAAGGAAAGTGATCTGTGCACTGATCGGATCGATCACCGTCCTCGTGATGATCCATTGATTAGGAGCATTTAGAAATTAATCACCAATGATACATGGCTCAAATTCTCAACTCTTGAGAATATGTATCATATCTTATTAATTTCTTGGACGATTCATAGACACATAAACAATATGAATGAAAAGATGCCTTTTATTTATTCATAATAAATAGTCAAGTACAAAATTATGTCCTAGAATCAACAATGTGTCAGCCAAATTGGCTTCTAGGGCATACATCTAACAATCTCCCACTTGCACTAAAGCCAATTGGTCATATATCTTAGGCCCATCTTCTTAGGTGGGCTTCAGTCTTTTGCTGACTCAGCTGCTTAGTGAACGGGTCTGCCACATTATCCGCGGAGTCTACTCTCTGCACCTCTACATATTTCTTCTCCACATAGTCGCGTATGAGGTGAAGCGCCGCTCTATATGCTTAGATTTCTGATGAGACCATGGCTCCACAGCTAGTGTTATGGGTGCCAATGTTATCGCAGTAAAGTGTTATGGCATCTAATGACATTACACCTAACTCTGTAATTAACTTTTAATCAGAAGGTTTCCACTGCACCCTTAGATACGGCTTAACATTCAGCTTCTAAGGTAGAATCTATAATGATCGGTTCTTTTAGAACTCTTCCAATTTACCGTACCACCATTGCATAAGAACACATATCCAGATGTTGACTTCCTGTCATCGACATCAGTCATGAAGTTTGAATCTGTGTACCCTTCTACCTTTAACTCTGATGATCCTCCAAAAACCAAGAATAAATCTTTAGTTCTTCTCAAGTACTTAAGAATATTCTTCACAGCTGTCCAGTGTTCTTCACCTGGATTCGACTGATATCTGCTTGTGACACTCACAGCAAGAGCTATATCAGGTCGTGTACATAGCATGGCATACATGAGGCTTCCTATTGCCGATGCATAAGGAATCTTGCTCATGCGTTGAATCTCTTCAGATGTGTTGGGGCACATCTTCTTGGAGAGATGAATTCCATGCCTTAGGGGTAAGAGACCCCTCTTGGAGTTTTCCATGCTGAACCTCTTCAGCACCTCCTCTATGTACATCTTCTGTGAAAGGCCAAGCATCCTTTTAGATCTATCTCTATAGACCTTTATTCCCAAAATATAGGATGCTTCCCCAAGGTCTTTCATGGAGAATTCTTTTGACAACCAGACCTTAACCGAGGTTAGCATGGGAATATCATTCCCAATCAGGAGAATGTCATCTACGTACAGTACGAGAAAAACGACAGCACTCCCACTAACCTTTTTGTAAACACATGGTTCCTCTTCGTTTTTGATGAAATCAAACGTTTTGATTGCATCATCGAAACGAGTGTTCCAACTCCGAGAGGCTTGCTTTAGTCCATAGATGGACCTTTGCAGCTTTGCAGACCTTGTGATCTCTATCACTGGAAGTGAAACCCAAAGGCTGTTCCATATAGATATCTTCATCAAGATATCCATTCAGGAAAGCAGTTTTCACATCCATCTGCCAGATTTCATAATCATGAAATGCTGCAATGGCAAGCAATGTTCGGATGGATTTTAGCATGGCTACAGGTGAAAAGGTCTCCTGATAGTCAATGCCTTCGCGCTGACTATACCCTTTCGCCACAAGCCTTGCCTTATAGGTCTCTACCTCTCCATCCGAACCTATCTTCCTTTTGTAGATCCATTTGCATCCAATAGGTACAATACCTTCTGGTGGATCTACTAAGGTCCAGACTTGGTTGGAATGCATGGAGTCTATCTCTGACTTCATAGCTTCCAGCCATTTCTCGGAATCGATATCAGATATCGCCTCGTTGTAGTTTTGGGATCCTGTATGTGATCCCTATCTCCCACTAGGAACATTTCCTCGGTATCCTCTTCTAGTATACCTAAGTATCTATCGGGAGGATGGGAGACCCTACTAGATCTACGAGTTGGTTGAGGGACATCGTGTACTGGCTCTTTATGAATGGGTTCTATAGGATCCATAACTCGTTGCTTTTCAGAGACTTTCTCTTCAAGCTCAATTTTCCTCCCACTGCCTCTATCAAGGATAAACTAATTTTCCAGGAAGATGGCATGACGGCTCACAAACACATTGTGATCCTCTGAGATGTAAAAATTGTATCCTAATGACTCTTTAGGATATCCTATAAAACGAGCACTTATGGTCCTAGCCTCTAACTTGTCCGCCTGTAGTCGCTTGACGTGGGCCGGACATCCCCAAATCTTGAGATGACCCAGACTTGGTTTATTACCATGCCATATCTCATACGGTGTGGTAGGAACGGATCTAGAGGAAACTCTATTCAATAAATAAATCGCTGTGAGTAAGGCATCTCCCCAAAGGAACATAGGTAAATCAGTGAAGCTCATCATGGACCTGACCATATCTAATAGGGTCCGATTCCTCCTCTCTGACATCCCGTTGAGTTGAGGTGTACCCAGAGGTGTCCATTATGAGACTATGCCGTTTTCTTTGAGATAGTCCCGGAATTCCCCACTAAGGTATTCTCCTCCTCGATCTGATCGAAGAGCCTTAAGAGATTTTTCAGTTTGTTTTTCTACTTCATTCTTGAATCTTTGAACTTTTCAAAAGACTCAGACTTGTGTCTCATAAGATACACATACCCATACCGCGAATAATCATCGGTAAAGGTAATGAAGTAAGAATAACGTCCCCTGGCTAGCACATCGAATGGGCCACATACATCTGTATATACTAGGGTAAGTATTTCAGTGGTCCTCTCCCCATGTCCTACAAAGGGCAGTCTAGCCATTTTTCCTTGAAGACAGGACTCGCAAACTGGATATGACTCGGAAGTCAATGAGCCTAAAAGCCCATCTTTATCCATTTTGTTCATTCTGTCCTCTCCAATATGGCCAAGCCTGAGGTGCACAAATATCTTTGGTTTATCTCATCTCTGGATCTTTTGGATCCTTTGGCACTCACATCTTGCTCAGTAACATTCACAGATACATCCATATGTAAATGATAGAGACTGTCAATCATAAAACCACGTGCTACTATTTTATTTCTTAAATAAATAGAACAGCAGTCTTTGTCAAATATAAAAACATGACCTTCCTGTGCTAGACATGAAACAGAAATCAAATTTCTGCTAGCAACAGGTATATAATAGCAGTCTCTAAGTATTAAAACTAAATCCAGACGGTAGTCGCAGATGGTAGGTGCCCACAGCTACAGCAGCAACTTTTGCCCCGTTGCCAACCCAAAGGGTTACCGCACCTTCCGCCAGCCTTCTACTTTCCTTTAGACTTGCATGGTAGTGCACAAATGAGCACTAGAACCAGAATCTATAACCCAACTAGAAGTAGAAGAAACCGTTAGATTAGTTTCAATTATGAGCAAGTCTATACCTTTTGAAGGTGTGTCACCTTTCTTGTTCTTCAGGCTCTCGAGGTATGAAGGACAGTTTTTCTTCCAGTGGCCTTCGACATTGCAAGTGGAAACATTTCCTTTGTCGTTAGCCTTTTTCCTTTTGAACTTCCTTCTTTGGCTTCTTGTCTTTCTTCTGCTTTCTTAGCAGGCTTCTTTTTCTTCCAAGTAGACTTTCTCTTGGAACTAGAAGTCAACTCAGCAGCAAGGACATTGCCCCTTGAACCTTTCAAGGCTCCCCTCAGCAGTTTACCAACATGTTGATTAGTTCAGTCTTAGTGCATTCAATCTTATTCATGTGGTAGTTTACTATAAACTGACCAAATGAATCAGAAAGTGACTGTAGGATCAAATCCACTTGTAATTCCTTATGCATGTCCATACCGAGCTTCTCAAGCTTCTCTAGGTCCTTGATCATGGTCAGACCGTGATCATGGACAGACTGCCCTTCGCGTATCTTTATCTTGAAGAGCCTCTTGGACACTTCAAAACGAGCTGTGCGACTCTGCTCACCATACAACTCTTGCAGGTGTGCCAATATGTCCCTAGCAGTCTTTATATTTCACGCTGGCATTGGAGTTCATTAGACATGGATGCCATCATATAGCATTTTACTCCTAATGTCATCATCCAACCACCTTTTATGCATCTCACGCTGAACATCAGTAGGACGTGTTGGTAGTGTGGGGATATCTGAATCGAGTATGTAGCCTATTTTCTCACAGTCCCAAAATAATTTGAGATTTCTAAGCCAGTCCTTGTAATTGGTTCCGGTCAGTCGGTTGGTCTCAAGAATACGGGTCAAAGGGTTTGAAGCTGACATTGTATCTGCAGAGAGTAAAGATTCTAGTTAGACTTTTGTACTTGATCCTAATCTGTTCTAAGGTCTTTTAGAACAAATGTGACTCCCACTATTTTCCTCGAATTTCTCACACTCCCCTGGTAGGAAAACGGAAATCCCACACGACTAGGTTTCTAGTGGGTACTGCGGTCCCACCGATTTACATGCCACCTCACCTAACAGTTATTGGTGACACATAGACGGATGAGTGTACAACTCTTGTACAATGCTTCTCAAGCATGTTGCAGTGTAACTTGGTCTCTAAGCCATGAAGACCTCACCTAACAGTTATTGGTCCCATTTCTTAGTTAAGTCAGACCCACCGTATAACCGTAGGAATAAAGTCGTCATTGGGTCCTCACCTAACAGTTATTGGTGCCCAACCCCACCTTTACCCTACAACATCTCATGTCTATAGAGAGGTCCAGCCCCCGATGCAACTTGACCACTGTGTCCAGCCGAGACAAGTCAACATTAGAAAGGCCTTAGCAGCTCTACTACAGTGGAAGACCTATTGACTTAATATTGGTTAATCAGGTCTTAGTGTTTGCAACTTGAGCCCTTCATAAGAGGTAATCGAACAATTGGCCAGGTAAGCAGGTGGAAGGCTCCTCTTACTCAGAGAGTAAGGTCCTAATTAAGTAACCACCTTTCATGCTTTCTAGACACCAATTAGATCAATTAATCTAATATGACTTGCTCATGTCGGTTCACTCTCGACTTGATTGAGGAGGTTTTGATTTAGGTCTCAATTGGGTTTGCTACATCATATGTAAACCTATCTACCCGACTCGCATTCACATCACATGTAAACGGCACATCACAGGCAGTTATAATCGCAGTATCTAATAAAGCTAAACTTTAACTAGGTGATGATCATGGATTCTATTTAGATCGTATTACAAGCACATGCACATCAATCGATCAAGTGGTCTTCAACTCTTAAATTAGTTCCAAGCTTCCTTGATTCGATCCTTGATCAACTCTTGATCCCATCGCCATCAAACTGCTTAGATCACCTTTCATCTCATGCCTTTGCTTCAACTTGATCGTTGATGTACATCACATCACAGAAATACAACCAGATGTAAAATAAAAATAAAAATAAATTACATCTTCTTTTAGTAGGCACGCAGGCCTCTCAAAATATCAAATAAGATGCATGCAAGCATCTGAAAAATTACATGACATCGCAGATCACATCGCAGGTCATTACATTTGATACCAAAAGGGTTTAAATCCTATGATCATCACCGTATGCAACAATTATAATTTCAGATCTGAAAACTAACTGATTATATCATGACATAGGTCGCTGATCATGCTAATCATGATTCTAAACTTTGTAATCCCATTAACAATGCAATTAGAATCATCTTTTTTATCACATAAAAATCAGCATGTAAAAATCAGCACCCCTGAAAATCTGCATGCAGAATTTTTCAGCATGCATGATCATTTAATTTTCAGATCTAATATGCCTTTAAATATTTAATTCTTACCTTAATCTACGAAGCCTAGGCTCTGATACCACTGTTGGGAACCCGCCCATGCCGCTGATATTTCAAAAATTTTCAGATGGCAGCGGAATCGGCATGCACGGGTTTGACGTTCATCGCATGAACGTTGTTTCGAGACCTTTCGTAATTAGGTAAGAATTAAAACTTTTATAACTATTAGGAAGATCAATCTTCACCTTGCGCGGGTAGATGATCACCGCGATCTGAATTCGTGGTTTTAGGAAGAGGGTTCGCTTGAAGCCGTTCAAACGTCCGGCCTCTACGGGTATCCACACGAAGTAGAGGACCGATCAATGTTCCTTTGTCTCCCGGGGTGCTAGCTCCCTTGCAGAGACTTCCTTTGATGGCTGATCTCTTCTCTTTCTTTCAACTCTTGAAAGTACTTGAGAGGAGGAAGAAGAAGGAAGAAGAAGAGGAAGAAGCAAGGCCCCTGCAGCCTACTTTCTTTTCCCTGCGTTGGAAGGAGGAAGGAGGAAGAGGAGGCCGCCACTTCTTTTCCTTCTTCTTGCTTGCGGCTGAACCAAGGAGGGAGAGGGTGGCCACGGAGCAAGAGGAGGGGATTCATATCTAGGGCGCCCCCAGTCCTCCTTTTATAACATCTAGGGCTCCTACAAGTTAGGAGCCCTGATGTATTCCAAGAGGGGGCGCCGGCCCCTCTTTTGCCGCACCAAGAGATCAAGGAGGAGGGGCGTGAGCCCCTCCTCTTGTTGCCCTAATCCTCCAAAGAGGATTGGTGCCCTAATGTGGTTTAAGCCCTAATCCAATTAGGCTTAGCCAAGGGTGACCAATTGGATCAATCTAGGCTAGTCCTAATCCAATTAGGACTTGAATGAACCATGACTCAATTGAACTCTTCAATCCTAATCCAATTAGGAGTCATGTTGATTCATTAGATTAATAATTAATTTAGACTTAAGGAATCCTAATCCAATTAGGATGTATTTAATTTTAGTCCTAATCCAATTAGGACTCTATTTGAATCCGAAGTCCTAATCCAATTAGGATTTCTAGGAATCCTACTCCAAGTAGGAATCCAATTTTAATTCAAAATTCCTAATCTCATTAGGATTGTAGGAATCCTATTCCAAGTAGGAATCCAGTCCTACTCCAACTAGGATTCCCAGTCCTAATCCAATTAGGACTCTAGGAATCCTACCGAAGTAGGATTTTGTTTAAGTCCAATTAATTAATTCCTTTGTTCCTTCTTCAACTTCTTATCAATCAAATTGATTCTTGTGATTCCTAATCACGATTTCAACCATCGGATCGGTCAATACTTCTAGTGTGTGTGACCCCATAGGTTCTATTCTGACTGGTAGTGAGATATATTGTGATCTCTATCACTATATCATTGAAAACTCCTTTCAATGGGTTGGAACGATTCCAACTCAACTCATTAGGGTTTATCGATCATCAAGATAATCCCTATGAGTCCCACCATCCACCAGTGACACCTAGCAGCATGTAGTGGCTACCCAGCAGAATGGAATGATGAACCTCTAGGTGCAGTTAACATGTGATACAGTCCTACTATCGTGGATCCCTACAGGACGGAGGTCATGGACAACTCGTCAAACCCCATCGTCTGTCATATGTCAAGATTTATTCGACTTGAGTTCGATAGTGGAAAACTCTTTCTCCACTTACTGCCCTGGCCAAGGTCTTAGAACTCAGTCTAACAAATCACATAGGATCACTCCTCTTCTATCAAGGTCGATAGATTCCTTATAGGTGCATACCCTACTCCTACAGTGAACTTACTGCAGCCAATCTACACTGCATGGACCCATATGGCTAGAGACCATGTATGTGTGCAGTCAAACTACAATAACCTCACTGTGAGTAGCCGAAGCACCGCAGGTCAAAGGACCAGTCACACTACTGCAACATCAAGCAAGTCACTGACGAGTGGATAGACATCCAAGTGACTTCTTGTCTTGGTCACGCTCAGTACCCTTGTTCTCTAACAAGCACCTGCACTATCACTTCAGTGTCCCTACACTGTGGACTCAAGTCTCGTCCATCCAGAAGGAAAGTGATCTGTGCACTGATCGGATCGATCACCGTCCTCGTGATGATCCATTGATCAGGAGCATTTAGAAATTAATCACCAATGATACATGGCTCAAATTCTCAACTCTTGAGAATATGTATCATCATCTTATTAATTTCTTGGACGATTCATAGACACATAAACAATATGAATGAAAAGATGCCTTTTATTTATTCAATAATAAATAGTCAAGTACAAAATTATGTCCCTAGAATCAACAATGTGTCAGCCAAATTGGCTTCTAGGGCATACATCTAACAATATACTCCAAGTTTTGTCATCATCAAAAAGGGGGAGATTGATGACCCAAAGATTGATTCATAGATTGATTTTGATGATCACAAAATCTTGAAGTATAGATACTAATGTTTATGTTGCAAGGAGAAAAATATTTATTTTGCAAGGAACATAGCAAGTTGGGAGAACACAAGAAGGCCTCCAAAGCTCTCAAGTTGGAAGAAAGCTACAATTTATTGGCCCAAGTTTAAAGTTCAAAGGATTCAAATTGGAGGAGCAAAATCAAAAGAAAAATTCAAAAGAACAGTCTTCGAGTCGACTCCAGTGGAATTCGAGTCGACTCCGGAGAAGTATGAGTCGACTCCGGAGAAGTATGAGTCGACTCCTAGGAGTCACAGGCAGAAAAGTCAGAGAGTAGTTTTCGGGTCTGAGATTCGAGTCGACTCCAGTGGCACGCGAGTCGACTCCAATGGTTGGCAAGTCGACTCCAAAGAAAGCATGAGTCGACTCTAAGCGGAACACAAAGAAAAAGTCAGAGAGCATTTTTGGGACTCTGAGATTCGAGTCGACTCCCGCATTGCACGAGTCGACTCCGAGACTCCGCGACCATCAACAGACAGAAGACCAAGTTACTGCCTCTGAGATTCGAGTCGACTCCCAGACAGCTCGAGTCGACTCCAAGACAGCTTCACATCAAAAGGCAGAAGACCAAGTTTTGGAAACTGAGAGCCGAGTCGACTCCGAGGAAGTTCGAGTCGACTCCAAGACTGGACGAGCCAAAAGACAGAGGATCGGGAGTTCGGGCTCTGAGATTCGAGTCGACTCCCAGGACAGTCGAGTCGACTCGAGTGGATCAAATTCAAAATTGGATCCACGGACTTCAGTGGATGAGCCGACTCCGAAATTGCCAAGTCAGCTCCAGAAGTTGGCGAGTCGACTCCAGGTTAAGACGAGTCGACTCCCAGTCAAGGCATGCACTTTAATTCAAATTTGGAACAGTGGCCGAGTCGTCTCCAGTAAAGCACGAGCCGACTCCTGCAATAGGCGAGTCGACTCCTGATCGCGCGAGTCGACTCCGATCCCAACGGTAATATTGTCAGGAGGTGCAGACTGTGTCCAACGGCTCTATTTTTGTCTCTAACGGCTAGATTCTTGTTTCCACGCCATCTAAAGCTATAAAAACAAGAGGAGAGCCAGGGGAGAAGGTATGGAAGTGGGAGAAAACATTTAGGGAAGAGATTTGAAAGAGATTACAAGGAAAATCTTCCATAAGCACAAAAGGGCCATTCAAAGTAAAATAGAGAGAAGAAGAGCATCCAAGTGAATCCCAAAGCTTCCTCTCCATCCGTGTGCTGCCTCGGAGATCCTCTACTTCGTGCAAAATCAGAAGAGGGGCAAGTGAAGAAGAAGCCGAGTTCCTCCATCTACAAATTAGTTTGAGGGCTTCTTCTCTTTTCTTTACTTATTTACATTTGCTATATTTGCTTATTTGAGAAGCTTGTATTTGATATAAACTCTTGTTCTAGTATCTTGTAACTTGATTCAATCAACAGGATTGAATCAAGGGGTTAAGGTTTGTTGGTGAGCCAAAGGGAAAACCAACGGGGTTTAAGGTTTGTTGGTGAGCCAAAGGGAAAACCAACAGGGTTTAGGTTTGTTGGCGAGCCGAGGATAAAACCAACGTGTAAGGGTTTGATTGTGAGCCCGGAAAAACAATCGGGGTTGGTTCTAGTCGGTGAGCCTGGGAAAACCGACCGAGTTCGTTGTGCGCTCGTAAAACAACAAGTTGGGTTGTGAGCTTGTAAAACAACCGGCTGTAATCTGTAGGATTATAGTGAAATTCCCAAGAGGTCTTGGGAGTGGATGTAGGTGCTGGGTGCACCGAACCACTATATATCCTTTGTGTTTGTAATGCCTCTTGTTATAGTCTTACTAACACACTTACTTACTTAGATAAATTGCTTGCTTAATTCTTATCTGCACATCCTTTAGTTACAAGCATATTTAATCAAGTCGAAGTTTATACATCATACCCTTGCTAAGTTTAACTTTCGCTGTGCATCTATACAACCTAGCATAGTTAATCAAAAAGTTTTAGAAGTAGCATAAAAGTTTTAAAAGACCCAATTCACCCCCCCCTCTTGGGTTGTATCTACTGGGCAACACATATCAAGGACGATGAAATCAACTGGAAAATAAAATTTATCAACCTTGACTAGGACGTCTTCAATTGTTCCTCGTGGTATTTTAATAGATCGATCAGCCAATTGCAGGGACACCGAAGTAGGCTTTAATTCACCTAATCCGAACTTCTCATATACTGAGTAAGGCAAAAGATTAACACTTGCTCCTAATCTAATAGTGCTCGATCAATAGAATTGTCTCCTACCACATAAGAGATGGTAGGGGCACCAGGATCTTTGAACTTGGGAGGAGTTTTGTGCTGGAGGATGGAACTTACATGTTCAGTTAAGAAGACCTTTTTAGGCACATGTGACCTAGATTTCATTTTTGGGTACAAAGGTCCTTGAGAAATTTGGCATAAGATGGAACTTGTTTTATGGCATCAAGGAGAGGGAGGTTGATTTTGACTTGTTTGAATACCTCCATTATTTCTTCCAACGAAGTTCTTTTCTTGCTAAAGGAAGAAGGTGCATTCAGACACTGAGGGAAAGGAGCCTTCGGTGTAAAAGGTGTGGTTGATACTGGACTAGATGGAAACAAGAAAGTGTTTGGATTCTTGTTAGCACAGTCATACTTTTGTCTTCATTTTCCTTATGTTCTTTTTCTTCAACCTTATTGTCCACTACACGTCCGCTTCTTAAAGTAGTCATGGCATTAGCTTGTTCATGGTGAACATCATTCGGGGTCTCGTGAGCCATGCACTGTCCCCTCGGATTACTCACTGGTTGACTTGGAAGCTTGCCTTCCTCTCTTTTATTCAATGCACTAGCTAGCTGCCCTAGCTGGGTCTCTAATTTGGCAATCGATTAGGTATGTGAGTGCAACAGTTGTGTATTGGCTTCCAGTCCTTGAAGAGCAGTTAATACTTTCTGCTCAAAAGCAGTATCTCTCTAGGGTGTGGAGGAGGACATGTTGAAATTGTGAATAGTGAGTAGGAGGACGGTTTGGATGAACATTCTGGAACGGTTGAAAGTTTTGGAAATAAGGTTGGGAGGTGTTGGGAGTTTGTGCTTCCAAGAGAAATTTGGATGGTTGCGCCATCCCGGATTATAAGTAGTGGAATATGGATCATTATCCGGTCGGGACTGTGTTTGGGCAGCATTAACTTATTCTTGCACAAATTCAGGGAATTGAGCTGCCAAAGGGCACTCAAAAATAGGGTGAGACGGGCTAGAATAGAGAGCACACACTTGTGCTTGGAAAAAGTTTGGTGTTCTCTAGACATTAGCTGGTCCAACTTGCGGGATAGTGCATTTACTTTGTCAGATAGACCTATGGACTGGCTAACTTCATTTATGGTTCCTTTTCTTTGAGAACTCGGGGGTGCTTGACGAGCGGAGGAGGCATGTGGAGGAAATTTTCATTAAGATTTTCAAATAATTGCCATGCCTCATGGTCACTTTTAAGCATGAAAGTTCTCCTGCATGCGGCATCGATCAACTGACGGTTTCGTTCAGTCAATCCATCATAGAAACATTATACTAGCTGCCATTTAGGTATTTGATATGTGGGCATTTACGGATTAGGTCCCGAAATCTCTTCCAAGTTTCATAAAATTCTTCTCCCTCAGTTTGGAGAAGCTTGTGATGACACATCTAAACTGGTTCGTTCTTCCTATGAGAAAATATTTTTTAGAAATTCATGTTGCATTTGAGCCCAAGAGAGAATAGAATTGGCTTCTAATGAATGGAGCCATTGTTTAGCTCTATCCTTAAGGAAAAAAGGAAACAACCTAAGTTTCAGAGCATCATCAGTGAAGTTCTGAATTTTGACAGTATTGCAGATCTCAAGGAACTCATCCAAATGTTTGTATGGGTCTTCATTGTTGAGTCCATAAAAAGAGGAAACATTTGGATGATACTAGACTTAATTTCAAATTGTACATGTTAGATGTATGCCCTAGAAGCCAATCTGGCTGACACATTGTTAATTCTAGGACATAATTTTGTACTTGACTATTTATTATTGAATAAATAAAAGACATCTTTTCATTCATATTATTTATGTGTCTATGAATCGTCCAAGAAATTAATAAGATGATGATGCATATTCTCAAGAGTTGAGAATTTGAGCCATGTATCATTGGTGATTAATTTCTAAATGCTCCTGATCAATGGATCATCACGAGGACGGTGATCGATCCGATCAGTGCACAGATCACTTTCCTTCTGGATGACGAGACTTGAGTCCACAGTGTAGGGACACTGAAGTGATAGTGCAGGTGCTTGTTAGAGAACAAGGGTACTGAGCTGACCAAGACAAGAAGTCACTTGGATGTCTATCCACTCGTCAGTGACTTGCTTGATGTTGCAGTAGTATGACTGGTCCTTTGACCTACGGTGCTTCAGCTACTCACAGTGAGGTTATTGTAGTTTGACTACACGTATACATGGTCTCTAGTCATATGGGTCCTTGTAGTGTAGATTGGCTGCAGTAAGTTCACTGTAGGAGTAGGGTATGCACTTACATGGAATCTATCGACCTTGATAGAAGAGGAGTGATCCTATGTGATTTGTTAGACTGAGTTCTAAGACCTTGGCCAGGGCAGTAATATAAAGTGGAGAAAGAGTTTTCCACTATCGAACTCGAGTCGAATAAATCTGACATATGACAGACGAAGGGTTTGACGAGTTATCCATGACCTCCGTCCTGTAGGGATCCACGATAGTAGGACTGTATCACATGATAACTGCACCTAGAGGTTCATCATTCTATTCTACTGGGTAGCCACTACATGCTGCTAGATGTCACTGGTGGATGGTGGGACTCACAGGGATTATCTCGATGATCGATAAATCCTAATGAGTAGAGTTGGAATCGTTCCAATCCATTGAAAGGAGTTTCAATGATATTGTGATAGAGATCATAATATATCTCACTACAGTCAGAGTAGAAACCTATGGGGTCACACACACTAGAAGTAATGACCGATCCGATGGTTGAATCGTGATTAGGAATCACAAGTAATCAATTTGATTGATAATAAGTGAAGAAAACAAAGGGAATTGATTAATTGGACTTAACAACAAGATCCTACTTAGAGTAGGATTCATAGAGTCCTAATGGATTAGGACTAGAAATCCTACTTGGACTGGGATTCCTACTTGGACTGAAAATCCTATTTGGAGTAGGACTAGGAGTCCTACTTGGAGTAGGATTCATAGAGTCCTAAATTGGATTAGGACAGGAATCCTACTTGGACTGGGATTCCTACTTGGACTGGAATCCTATTAGGAGTAGGACTAGGATTCCTACTTGGAGTAGGATTCCTATAATCTTAATTAGATTAGGAGTTTTGAATTAAATTTAGATTCCTACTTGGAGTAGGATTCCTAGAGTCCTAATCGGATTAGGACTTCGAATTCAAATTAGAGTCCTAATTGGATTAGGACTAGAATTAAACAGTCCTAATTGGATTAGAATTTCTTAAGTCCCAATTAATTATTAATCCAATGAATCAAGATGGCTCCTAATTAGATAGGATTGAAGAGTTCAACTGATCATGTTCATTCAAGTTCAATTGGATTAGGACTAGCATAGATTGAACCCAATTGATTCATGATTTGGACTAAACCAAATAGGAGCCTAGATGCTATTTAAGAGGAGGCTTGGGGCTGACCTAATGAATATGAAAGCTCTCCCCTTGTGCCGTACGCCCCTTTCTCCTCTCCTCTTGGATCAGCCGCAAGCAAGAAGGAAAAAGATCCATGGTGGTCTCCTTCTTCCTCCTCCGTTTGGATTTCAACGCAAGGAAGGAAAGGCTGCATCTAGCTTTTTGATCTTCTCCTTGATCCTTTCATCTTCTTCCTCCTCCCTCTAGCATTCAAGGGTTGATTGAAAGGGAGGTGATCAGCCATCAAAGTAATCTCTGCAAGGGAGCTAGCACCCCGGGGAGATGGAGCACTTGGATTGTCCTCTGCTTCGTGTGGATACCCGTAGAGGCCTGGGCACTTGAACGGCTTCAAGCAACCCTCATCCAAAACCACGATCATCAGTTTGTGGTGATCATCTACCCGCACAAGGTGAAATCTGATCTTCTAATGTTTTTAAAAGTTTTTAATCCTTATCTATCTACGAACGGTTTTTGAACAACGTTCATGCGATGAACGGTTATCCCGCGCATGCCTCTTCCGCTGCATCTGAATTTTTTAAAATTCAGCGGCATGATCGGGGTTTTCTAACGTGGTATCAGAGCCTAGGCTTCGTAGATTAAGGTAAGAATTAATTATTAGTAGGCTTATTAGATCTGAAAATTGAAAGATTATGTGCTGGAAATTTTCTGCATGCAGATTTTTCTAGGGTGCTGATTTTTGCATGCTGATTTTTATATGATAAGATAATGATTCTAATTGCATTGTTAATGCAGATTACAAAGTTTAGAATCATGATTAGTATGATCAGCAACCTATTCATGGATAATCAGTTAGTTTCATATCTGAAAATATAATTGCTGCATGTGGTGATGATCATAGGATTCAAACCTTTTGGTATTAAAT
>NW_024069590.1:0-36558 GCF_009389715.1 Phoenix dactylifera
TGCAGCCTCTGCGTCCGGACATCGCGGCCCGAGCCGGATTCGAAATCCCCCTTCCGTGATTCCGCGATCCCGCACCGCGTCCGTGCCCCCCTTCCGTGATTCCATTTCAAGAAACCCTGCGGCTATAAGAGGAGAAGAAGGAGGAGGAGGAGGGGAGAGCTCGGAGTGGTGGGAACCGGCTGGTTCAAGAAGGAACAGGGGAGAGCTTGGGTTGGGAGAGAAGAAAGAAAGAAGAAAACAGAGCATTGCTCTGTTCATTTGGAGAAGAAAGAAAGAAAAAAAAAGAGTATTTTATGTTGTTCCACCGTGGGAGAGAAAGGGAGATGTTTTCTGTTTTTATTTTTGTTATTTCTTTCCTTTATTTTAATTGCAGAAGAAAGGTAGCATCAAGCTACCAATATTCATTTCTACCATTGTAATCAATTTAGTTTTCTAAATCTATCATATATTTTTTTATGCAATCCTTGTTCTAGGTTCAAGTTAATTTCTTTTTTTTTAATGCAATCTTTTAATTCTTCTTTGATGCAATACATTAAATCCTCCTTTATGCAATTTGTGTAGGCTTCAATCTCCCTAAGCACTATTTTCATCCATTTTAATTTATGCAAAAATTCTCCTTTGAATAGTTAAACATTTCATGAATTTATAAATGCTCTTTGATTTCTAAGTATTTATCTTTTTATTATTTTTAAATAAAGAAAATTCTTTGGTAAATTAGAGAATCTATCATCATCCCCGACATCATGTTTTTCTTTAGTTATTCAAAAATCGATTTTGAATCCGAGTGAACGTTCTAATTTTTAAGCAACTCCAATCGCCTCCCTGTGGATCGACCTCTTACAACCACTATTCTTCGAGTAGGAAAGGTAAGAGTAAAATTAATTTAACTTTTGTTCGTCGGTTCTAACAACGATCTGTCTAGCATATTTTTAGGTAGATAGGAAAGGACGAACACCGCACATGCCTCTTCTGCTGCCATCTGATTTTGTTTTGAAATATCAGCGGCATGGGCGGGTTCCTAACAATTATAACTGCCTACAATGTGCCGTTTGCATGTGATGTGAATGAGAGTCAGGTAGATAGGTTTACATGTGATGTAGCAAACCCAATTGAGACCTAAATTAAAACCTCCTCAATCAAGTCGAGAGTGAACCAACATGAGCGAGTCATATTAGATTAATTGATCTAATTGGTGTCTAGGAAAGCATGAAAGGTGGTTACTTAATTAGGACCTTACTCTCTGAGTAGAGAGCCTCCCACCTGCTTACCTGGCCAATTATTCGATTACCTCTTATGAAGAGCTCAAGTTGCAAACACTAAGACCTGATTAATCAATATTAAGTCAATAGGTCTTCCACTGTAGTAGAGCTGCTAAGGTCTTTCTGATGTTGATTTGTCTCGGCTGGACACAGTGGGCAAGTTGCATCGGGGGACTGGACCTCTCTATAGACATGAGATGTTGTAGGGTAAAGGTGGGGTTGGGCACCAATAACTGTTAGGTGAGGACTCAATGACGACTTTATTTCTACGGTTATACGGTGGGTCTGACTTAACTAAGAAATGGGACCAATAACTGTTAGATGAGGTTTTCATGGCTTAGAGACCAAGTAGCACTGCAACATGCTTAAGAAGCATTGTACAAGAGTCGTACATTCATCAATTTATGTGTCATCAATAACTGTTAGGTGAGGTGGCATGTAAATCGGTGGAATCGCAGTACCCACTAGAAACCCTAGTCGTGTAGGATTTCCGTTTTCCTACCAGGGGAGTGTGAGGAATTCGAAAAAATAGTGAGAGGTACATTCATTCTAAAAGTCCTTAGAACAAATTAAGGATCAAGTACAAAAGTCTAACTAGAATCTTTACTCTCTGCAGATCATAATGTCAGCCTCAAATCCTTTGACTCGTATTCTTGTGACCAATCGATTGACCGGTACCAATTACAGAGACTGGCTTAGGAATCTCAAAATTGTTCTGAGTTGCGAGAAAATAGGCTATGTGCTCGACAATGACATCCCCGCATTACCAGCACGTCCGACCGCTGATCAGCGTACGACGCTTGAGAAGTGGACAGACGATGACACTAGGGTCAAGTGCTATATCATGGCATCCATGTCCAATGAACTACAATGCCAGCATGAAAATATGAAGACTGCTAGGGACTTACTGGCACACCTGCAAGAGTTGTATGGTGAGCAGAGTCGCACAGCTCGTTTTGAAGTGTCCAAGAGGCTCTTCAAAGCAAGGATGCGCGAGGGCAGTCCGTCCATGATCTCGGTCTGACTATAATCAAGGACCTAGAGGAGCTTGAGAAGCTCAGTATGAACATGCACAAGGAATTGCAAGTTGATCTGATCCTTCAATCCCTTCCTGATTCATTTGGTCAGTTTATAGTAAACTACTACATGAATAAGATTGAATGCACTAAGACTGAACTGATAAATATGTTGGTAACTGCTGAGGGAGCCTTAAAAGGTTCAAGGGGCAATGTCCTTGCTGCTGAGTTGACTTATGGTTCCAGGAGAAAGTCTGCTTGGAAGAAAAAGAAGCCTGCTAAGAAGCAGAAGAAAGACAAGAAGCCAAAGAAGGAAGTTCAAAAGAAAAAGGCTAATGACAAAGGAAAATGTTTCCACTGCAATGTCAACGGCCACTGAAAGAGAAACTGTCCTTCATACCTCGAGAGCCTGAAAAATAAGAAAGGTGACACACCTTCAGAAGGTATAGACTTGCTCGTAATTGAAACTAATCTAACGGTTTCTTCTACTTCTAGTTGGGTTATAGATTCTGGTTCTAGCGCTCATTTGTGTACTACCATGCAGGGTCTAAAGAAAAGTAGAAGGCTGGCGGAAGGTGCGGTAACCCTTCGGATTGGCAACGAGGCAAAAGTTGCTGCTGTGGCTGTGGGCACCTACCATCTGCGACTACCATCTGGTTTTAGTTTATTACTTAGAGACTGCTATTATGTACCTGCTGCTAGCAGAAATTTGATTTCTGTTTCATGTCGAGCACAGGAAGGTCATGTTTTAACATTTGACAAAGACTGCTGTTCTATTTATTTCAGAAATAAAATAGTCGCACGTGATTTTATGATTGACAGTCTCTATCATTTGCTTATGGATGTATCTATAAATGTGTCTGAGCAAGAAGTGAGTGCCAAAGGATCCAAAAGATCCAGGGATGAGATAAACCAAAAATATTTGTGGCACCTCAGGCTTGGCCATATTGGAGAGGATAGAATGAACAAAATGGATAAAAATGGGCTTCTCGGCTCATTGACTTCCGAGTCATATCCAGTTTGCGAGTCCTGTCTTCAAGAAAAAATGGCCAGATTGCTCTTTGTAGGACATGGGGAGAGGACCACTGAAATACTTACCCTGGTACATACAGATGTATGTGGCCCATTCGATGTGCTAGCCAGGGGACGTTATTCATACTTCATTACCTTTACCGATGATTATTCACGGTATGGGTATGTGTATCTTATGAGACACAAATCTGAATCTTTCGAAAAGTTCAAAGAGTTCAGAAATGAAGTAGAAAAACAAACTAGAATACTCCTTAAGGCTCTTCGATCAGATCGAGGAGGAGAATACCTTAGTGGAGAATTCTGGGACTATCTCAAGGACAATGGCATAGTCTCACAATGGACTCCTCCGAGTACACCTCAACTCAACGGGGGTGTCAGAGAGGAGAAATCGGACTCTATTGGATATGGTCCAGTCCATGATGAGCTTCACTGATCTACCGATGTTTCTTTGGGGAGATGCCTTACTTACCGCAGTATATCTACTTAATAGAGTTCCCTCTAAATCCGTTCCTACCACACCGTATGAGATATGGCATGGTAAGAAACCAAGTCTTGGTCATCTCAAGATTTGGGGATGTCCGGCCCACGTCAAAAGACTACAGGCGGACAAACTAGAGGCTAGGACCATAAGTGCTCGTTTTATAGGATATCCTAAAGAGTCATTAGGATACAATTTTTACGTCTCAGAGGAGCACAATGTATTTGTGAGCCGTCATGCCATCTTCTTGGAAAACCAGTTTTTTTTGATAGAGGCAGTAGGAGGAAAATTGAGCTTGAAGAGAAAGTCTCTGAAAAGCAATGAGTCATGGATACTATCGAACCCATTAATACAGAGCTAGTACACGATGTTCCTCAATCACCTCGTAGATCAAGTAGGGTCTCCCATCCTCCCGATAGATACTTAGGTATACTAGAAGAGGATACCGAGGAAATGTTCCTAGCAGGAGATAGGGATCACATACAGGATCCCAAAAACTACAACGAGGCGATATCTGATATCGATTCTGAGAAATGGTTGGAAGCTATGAAGTCAGAATTAGACTCCATGCATTCCAACCAAGTCTGGACCTTAGTAGATCCACCAGAAGGTATTGTACCTATTGGATGCAAATGGATCTACAAAAGAAAAATAGGTTCGGATGGAAAGGTAGAGACCTTTAAAGCAAGGCTGGTGGCGAAAGGGTATAGTCAACGCGAAGGCATTGACTATCAGGAGACCTTTTCACCTGTAGCCATGCTGAAATCCATCCGAACATTGCTTGCCATTGCAGCATTTCATGATTATGAAATCTAGCAGATGGATGTGAAAATAGCTTTCCTAAATGGATATCTTGAAGAAGATATCTATATGGAACAGCCTCTGGGTTTCACTTCTAGTGATGGCGATCACAAGGTCTGCAAGCTGCAAAGGTCCATTTATGGACTAAAACAAGCATCTCGGAGTTGGAACACTCGTTTTGATGACGCAATCAAAACGTTTGATTTCATCAAAAACGAAGAGGAACCGTGTGTTTACAAAAAGGTTAGTAGGAGCGCTGTCGTATTTCTCGTACTGTACGTGGACGACATCCTCCTGATAGGGAATGATATTCCCATGCTAACCTCGGTCAAGGTCTGGTTGTCAAAAGAGTTCTCCATGAAAGACCTTGGGGAAGCATCCTATATTTTGGGAATAAAGGTCTATAAAGATAGATCTAAAAGGATGCTTGGCCTATCACAGAAAATGTATATAGAGAAAGTGCTGAAAAGGTTCAGCATGAAAAACTCCAAAAGGGGTCTCTTACCCCTAAGGCATGGAATTCATCTCTCAAAAAGGATGTGCCCCAACACATCTGAAGAGATTCAACGCATGAGCAAGATCCCTTATGGCATCGGCAATAGGGAGCCTCATGTATGCCATGCTATATACACAACCTGATATAGCTCTTGCTGTGAGTGTCACAAGCAGATATCAGTCAAATTCAGGTGAAGAACACTGGACAGCTGTGAAGAATATTCTTAAGTACTTGAGAAGAACTAAAGATTTATTCTTGATCTTTGGAGGATCATCAGAGTTGAAGGTAGAAGGATACACAGATTCAGACTTCATGACTGATGTCGATGATAGGAAGTCAACATCTGGATATGTGTTCTTGTGCAATGGTGGTACGGTAAATTGGAAGAGTTCTAAACAACCAATCATTGCTGATTCTACTATGGAAGCTGAATACATCGCCGCCTCTGAAGCTGCTAAGGAAGGCTTCTGGTTCAAGAAATACATTGTGGAATTGGATGTAATGTCATCAGATGCCATAACAATCTACTGCGATAATAATGGCGCCATAGCTCTTGCTAAGGAGCCAAGGTCTCATTAGAAGTCCAAGCATATAGAGCGGCGCTTCCATCTCATACGCGACTATGTTGAGAAGAAGTATGTCGAAGTGCAGAGAGTAGACTCCCGGACAACGTGGCAGACCCGTTCACTAAACAGCTAAGTCAGCAAAAGACTGAAGTCCACCTTGAGAAGATGGGACTAAAATATATGACTGATTGGCTTTAGTGCAAGTGGGAGATTGTTAGATGTATGCCCTAGAAGCCAATTTTGGCTGACACATTATTAATTCGGGGACATAATTTGTATTTGACTTTATTATTATTGAATAAATAAAATGCATCTTTTTCATTCATATTGTTTATGTGTCTATGAATCATCCAAGAATTAATAAGATGATGATGCATATTCTTAAGAGTCAAGAATTTCAGCCATGCATCATTGGTGATTAATTTCTGAATGCTCCTGATCGATGGATCATCACGAGGGCGGTGATCGATCCGATGAGATCAGTGCACACATTACTTTTCTTATGGATGGACGAGACTCCAGTCCACAGTGTGGCGACACTGAAGTAATAGTGCAGGTGCTTGTTAAGAACAAGGGTACTGAGCGTGACCAATACAAGAAATCACTTGGATGTCTATCCACTCGTCAGTGACTTGCTTGATGTTGCAATAGTGTGACTGGTCCTTTGACCTGCGGTGCTTCGGCCACTCACAGTGAGGTTATTGTAGTTTGACTGCACATATACATGGTCTCTAGACATATGGGTCCATGCAGTGTAGATTGGTTGCAGTAGGTTCACTGTAGGAGTAGGGTATGCACCTATAAGGAATCTATCGACCTTGATAGATAAGGAGAGATCCTATGTGATTTATAAGATTGAGTTCGTAAGACCTCGGCCGGGGCAGATTGCACAGTAGAGAAAGAGTTCTCCGCTCTCGAACTTAAGTCGAATAAATCTTGACATATGACAGACGATGGGGTTTGACGAGTTGTCCATGACCTCCGTCCTATAGGGATCCACGATAGAAGGACTGTATCTCATAATAACTGTACCTAGAGGTTCACCATTCTATTCTGCTGGGTAGCCACTACATGCTGCTAGGTGTCACTGGTGGATGGTGGGACTCTAGGGATTGTCTCGATGATCGATAAACCCTAATGAGTTGAGTTGGAATCGTTCCAATCCATTGAAAGAAGTTTTCAATGATATTGTGATAGAGATCGCAATATATCTCACTACCAGTCAGAATAGAACCTATGGGGTCACACACACTAGAAGTATTGACCGATCCGATGGTTGAAAAGTGATTATGAATCACGAGTAATCAATTCGATTGATAATAACTTGAAGAAGAAATGGAAATTGATTAATTGGACTTAAAACATGAATTCTACTTGGAATAGGATTCCTAGAGTCCTAATGGGATTAGGACTGGGAATCCTAATTGGAGTAGGACTGGGATTTTTACTTGGAATAGGATTCCTACAATCCTAATTAGATTAGGAGTTTTGAATTAAAATTGGATTCCTACTTGGAATAGGATTCCTAGAAGTCCTAATTGGATTAGGACTTCGAATTCAAATAAGAGTCCTAATTGGATTAGGACTAAAATTAAAAATGTCCTAATTTGGATTAGGGTTTCTTAAGTCACAATTAATTATTAATCTAATGAATCAATAAGACTCCTAATTGGATTAGGATTGAAGAGTTCAATTGAGTCAAAATTGATTTAAGTTCTAATTGGATTAGGACTTACCTAGATTGGATCCAAATTGGTTCACCCTTGGGCTAAGCCTAATTGGATTAGGGCTTGACCACATTAGGGCATTCCAAACCCTACTTAATGTGGATTAGGATTTACCAAGAGGGAGGGGTGCAAGCCCCTCCCTTTTTGCTTCCTTGGTGCGGCATGAAGAGAGGGGGCCGGCGCCCCCTCTTAGGAAACTAGTCTAGGGCTCCTAATTTGTAGGAGCCCTAGATGGCTATAAAAAGGGACAAGGGGCCGGCGCCCTAGAGAAGAATTCCTCCTCCTCCAAGCCGTGGCCACCCCTCTCCCTTCCTTGGTTCAGCCTCCATCAGCAAAGGGAAAAGAAGAAGAGGCGTGCACCTCTCCTTGGCCTCCTTCCTTGGTTCCAACGCAGGGAAGAAAAGAAAGGCTGTAGGGGCTTCGTTCCTCTTCCACTATCCCTCCTTCTTCTTCCTCCTTTCAAGCACATTCAAGAGTTGAAAGAAAGAGAGGAGATCAGCCATCAAAAAAAGTCTTTGCAAGGGAGCTAGCACCCCGGGAAGACAAGAGAGCTTTGATCGGATCTCTGCTTCGTGTGGATACCCGTAGAGGCCGGACGTGTGAACGGCTTCATACGAACCTTCATCCTAAAACCACGAACTCCAGTTTGCGGTGATCATCTACCCGCACAAGGTGAAGATCTGATCTTCTAATTAGATTAAAATTTTTTAATCCTTATCTATCTACGAACGGTTTTTGAAACACGTTGATGCGATGAACGTCGATCCCGCACATGCCTCTTCCGCTGCCATCTGATTTTGTTTTGAAATATCAGCGGCATGGGCGGGTTTCTAACAGAAATGCCCCCCGCAGGCTTGGGTATGACAAAAATCAAGAATACTCTGAAATTCACATTCAGGCACACATCGACGGATTACTTGATCATGGCAGTACTTAAACAGATCGGGGTCATCCCAAAAGTAGAACTTAACTTACGAAAAGAATCGATCCTTGTCCTGCTTGGACCAATGATTGAAAATTTGTCCTATGGCAAGATAGTTCACTATGTTGGCAAACCAAGGTGTTTTCACTTGTTGTATCTCAAACAATTGTTCATCTGAAAAGGAGTCATGAAGTGGTGAAATGTTATGAGGAGGCTCGAGAAGGATTCTAGACAAATGGTCTGCTACAACATTTGTGGTACCTTTCTTATCACGAATTTCTAGATTAAATTCCTATAACAAGGATCCATCGAATTAGGCGAGGCTTGGTGTCCTTCTTTGAAAGGAGGTACCGGAGAGCAGAATGATCAGTGAACACAATAACCTTGGATCCTAAGAGATAGGATCGAAACTTATCCAAAGCAAATACTACAGCTAGTAATTCTTTCTCGGTATTGGTGTAATTCAATTGTGCATCTGAGAGTGTCTTACTAGCATAGTAGATGACATGAGGTAACTTATCTAGCCGTTGCCCTAAAACCGTCCCAATGGCATAGTCAGAAGCATCACACATGAGTTCAAATGGAAGGGTCCAATTGGGAGGTTGTATGATAGGTGCTGTAGACAACTTAGATCGGAGTTTTTCAAAGGCCTCTTTACATGCTTCGTCGAAGACAAAGGGTGTATCCTTGGAAAGAAGATTGCACAAGGGCCTAGAGATTTTACTGAAGTCTTTAATGAAGCGACGGTAAAAACCAGCATGGCCTAGAAAAGAACGGATTTGTTTCACAGATTTGGGTGGAGGAAGATTAGAAATAAGATCAACTTTTGCTTTATCTACCTCAATATCCCTTTTGGACACAATGTGTCCCAAGACTATACCCTCTTGAACCATGAAATGGCTTTTTTTCTAACTTAACACGAGATTGGTCTCCTTACATCTTTTTAGAACCAGGGCTAAATTATTGAGACAATTATCGAATGAGGGGCCAAAAATTGAAAAATCGTCCATGAATACCTCCAGAAATTTTTCTACCATGTCGGAAAAAATTGCCATCATACATCGTTGAAATGTCGCGGGTGCATTGCATAGTCCAAATGGCATTCTCCTATACGCAAATGTCCCAAATGGACATGTGAAAGTGGTTTTCTCTTGATCATCGGGATACACGGCCACTTGGTTATACCCAGAATAACCATCTAAGAAACAGTCGAAATCTTGACCGGCTAGTCGTTCCAATATTTGGTCAATAAAGGGCAAAGGAAAATGATCCTTCCTAGTCATGGAGTTTAACTTTCTATAGTCAATGCAAACACGCCAGCTAGTGGTCGTGCGTGTGGGCATCAACTCTCCTTCTGCATTTTCAACCACAGTAATGCCCGACTTCTTTGGTACTACTTGAGTCGGACTCACCCAGTTGCTATTAGAGATAGGGTAAACGATTCCGGCATCTAGCAACTTCACTACTTCTTTCTTGACCACCTCTTTCATGTTAGGATTAAGTCTTCTTTGCATTTCACGGGTAGGTTTTGCATCATCTTCTAGGTGAATTTGATGCATGCAAATAGATGGGTCAATCCCCTTCAAATCGGATACGGACCATCCAATTGCGTGTTTGTGTTCTCCTAGCACGCTCAAAAGTTGACTTTTCTGTTTGTCCGACAGGTCAGCCGCAATGATTACAGGTAGGGTATCTTCTGGTCCTAGAAAAGCATACTTAAGTATTACCGGAAGTGGCTTTAACTCAAGTTTGGGAGGGAACTCGATGGAGGGGCACTGTGGCACATTAGAAAGGGTAGGAAGAGGTTCATATCGGATTCGCCAAGGATGAAAATTTGTGGGAGATGGATTGTGGAGTAGGACATTGACTTCTTCTATGGCTTTGTCTAAATCAAAGTTATCAATGTCAAAATGGGATAAACATGCTTCCAAAGGGTCATCTGCCAGAATATAGGGAAGGGCTTCTTCTACAAGATCGTCCATTTTGTCAACTAGGAAGTACTCATCTTCCCTTGCAGGTTGATCAGAGGCATGGAATACATTTAGTTTGTCTTTCATGTTCCCAAAAGATATATCCATCACCCCAGTTCTACAACTAATATATGCATTGGCTGTAGCTAGGAAGGGACGACCAAGAATCATAGGGATTTGTTTCTTAAGGTTCGGCATAGGTTCCATATTGATGACCCAAAGATTGATTCATAGATCGATTTTGATGATCACAAAATCTTGAAGTATAGATACTAATGTTTATGTTGCAAGGAGAAAAATATTTATTTTTTTGCAAGGAACATAGCAAGTTGGGAGAACACAAGAAGGCCTCCAAAGCTCTCAAGTTGGAAGAAAGCTACAATTTATTGGCCCAAGTTTAAAGTTCAAAGGATTCAAATTGGAGGAGCAAAATCAAAAGAAAAATTCAAAAGAACAGTCTTCGAGTCGACTCCAGTGGAATTCGAGTCGACTCCGGAGAAGTATGAGTCGACTCCTAGGAGTCACAGGCAGAAAAGTCAGAGAGTAGTTTTCGGGTCTGAGATTCGAGTCGACTCCAGTGGCACGCGAGTCGACTCCAATGGTTGGCAAGTCGACTCCAAAGAAAGCATGAGTCGACTCTAAGCGGAACACAAAGAAAAAGTCAGAGAGCATTTTTGGGACTCTGAGATTCGAGTCGACTCCCGCATTGCACGAGTCGACTCCGAGACTCCGCGACCATCAACAGACAGAAGACCAAGTTACTGCCTCTGAGATTCGAGTCGACTCCCAGACAGCTCGAGTCGACTCCAAGACAGCTTCACATCAAAAGGCAGAAGACCAAGTTTTGGAAACTGAGAGCCGAGTCGACTCCGAGGAAGTTCGAGTCGACTCCAAGACTGGACGAGCCAAAAGACAGAGGATCGGGAGTTCGGGCTCTGAGATTCGAGTCGACTCCCAGGACAGTCGAGTCGACTCGAGTGGATCAAATTCAAAATTGGATCCACGGACTTCAGTGGATGAGCCGACTCCGAAATTGCCAAGTCAGCTCCAGAAGTTGGCGAGTCGACTCCAGGTTAAGACGAGTCGACTCCCAGTCAAGGCATGCACTTTAATTCAAATTTGGAACAGTGGCCGAGTCGTCTCCAGTAAAGCACGAGCCGACTCCTGCAATAGGCGAGTCGACTCCTGATCGCGCGAGTCGACTCCGATCCCAACGGTAATATTGTCAGGAGGTGCAGACTGTGTCCAACGGCTCTATTTTTGTCTCTAACGGCTAGATTCTTGTTTCCACGCCATCTAAAGCTATAAAAACAAGAGGAGAGCCAGGGGAGAAGGTATGGAAGTGGGAGAAAATATTTAGGGAAGAGATTTGAAAGAGATTACAAGGAAAATCTTCCATAAGCACAAAAGGGCCATTCAAAGTAAAATAGAGAGAAGAAGAGCATCCAAGTGAATCCCAAAGCTTCCTCTCCATCCGTGTGCTGCCTCGGAGATCCTCTACTTCGTGCAAAATCAGAAGAGGGGGCAAGTGAAGAAGAAGCCGAGTTCCTCCATCTACAAATTAGTTTGAGGGCTTCTTCTCTTTTCTTTACTTATTTACATTTGCTATATTTACTTATTTGAGAAGCTTGTATTTGATATAAACTCTTGTTCTAGTATCTTGTAACTTGATTCAATCAACAGGATTGAATCAAGGGGTTAAGGTTTGTTGGTGAGCCAAAGGGAAAACCAACGGGGTTTAAGGTTTGTTGGTGAGCCAAAGGGAAAACCAACGGGGTTTAGGTTTGTTGGCGAGCCGAGGGTAAAACCAACGTGTAAGGGTTTGATTGTGAGCCCGGAAAAATAATCGGGGTTGGTTCTAGTCGGTGAGCCTGGGAAAACCGACCGAGTTCGTTGTGCGCTCGTAAAACAACAAGTTGGGTTGTGAGCTTGTAAAACAACCGGCTGTAATCTGTAGGATTATAGTGAAATTCCCAAGAGGTCTTGGGGAGTGGATGTAGGTGCTGGGGTGCACCGAACCACTATATGTCCTTTGTGTTTGTAATGCCTCTTGTTATAGTCTTACTAACACACTTACTTACTTAGATAAATTGCTTGCTTAATTCTTATCTGCACATCCTTTAGTTACAAGCATATTTAATCAAGTCGAAGTTTATACATCATACCCTTGCTAAGTTTAACTTTCGCTGTGCATCTATACAACTTAGCATAGTTAATCAAAAAGTTTTAGAAGTAGCATAAAAGTTTTAAAAGACCCAATTCAGCCCCCCCTCTTGGGTTGTATCTACTGGGCAACAAGTGGTATCAGAGCAGGTGCTCAAATATTATTTGTAGTCTTAGCCGACTAGAGCCAAAGATCATGACAACTCAAATAGATAGTTTTCTAGGAGAAGGACAATCAATTGATACACCTCCACTATTTAATGGCATAAACTATACACATTGGAAAATACGCATGCGCATTTTTATACAATCAGTTGATTATAGTTTATGGAGCATTATAGCCAATGGAACACACACAAACACTAGTCATAATGAGAAAATGGCTCAACAAAACTCAAAAGCCATGAACCTAATATATTGTGCACTAGATAGGAATGAGTTTAATTGCATATCTTCTTGCATGACTGCTAAAGAAATATGGAATATGCTTGAAGACAAATATGAATGCACTAACAAATCTGAAACATCATGTGTAGAAGGAGAGCAGTATCACATTGAAAATCCATGCTTGGTGGCACAAGAGGTACATGCTGAAACTGAAAGCAATTTTACATTTGATGAACTCCATGATGCCTTTTCTGATTTGTATTTAGAATATAAGAAACTTATTTATAAGAACAAAAACTTGAAGATTGAAAATCAAATTCTAATAGATGAAAAACTGAAACTAACCAGTAAAACTGAAATCTTAATTAAAGAAAATCAAGAACTAAATCAAAGAGATCAACTTCTCACTGAAAGTCATGATAAACTTAAGAAAAACAATGAGTTACTTTCAGAAGATAACAGAAGATTAACTAAAGAAGTTGATAGATTAAAACCTGTTGTTGAAAGATTTACCCTCAGCTCTGAAAAATTGAACCTAATGATAAATAATCAAAGAGCTGAATTTGATAAAGTTACATTAGGATATCAACCTTGGTACACCCAAAAACCGTTTAAGAATATGTTTGTTAAAACAGTTTTTAATTACTCTAAAACAGATTCTTATAAACAAAAGCTAAGTAAAATCTCTTCTGTTGTTCCTAAATCTATACATTACAAATTTGATGAACCAAAAAGGGAGAAACAAAAAATTAAAAGTTTTCCTACTACTCATGTTCGATCTAAGTTTGTTAAATTCAACAAGAGGATACAGAAATACATCCCTTGTAATCCTAAAATCTGTAAATTCATGGACAAAATAGCTATTAAGAGAATATGGGTTCCAAAAGGAACAATTATAGCTAACCTACAAGGACCCAAAAGAGCTTGGGTTCCTAAATTGAAAATATGATTATTCTTTCAGCATGCATGTCTAGCTATCCAAGGTTCTAATGAAAGATGTTATCTAAACAATGGGTGCTCTAGACATGTGTTAAAGAATTGAATTTAAAATGTAATTAAAAAGAATGATTTAAATGAAAGAAAGAATGAAATAAGTAAGTCTTACATCTTCTCGTATTGAAATTACTTTATTAGTTGATTAAAACATAACTTGAAAGTATTAATCATTTTTGTGATATAAGTGATATTTTTTTTGGGGTATGAAAAGAAAATATATTCAAATCACTTCATTTTTTTTGTATGCTCCACTCACTATTGGATAAGTTGCTAAATGATTAATTAATTTATTAAAAATAACTCTATGAATCCTCTATATGCTTGATTAAGAATTTTTATCCATGGCATTATTTTTATTGATCATCAATATGATAATGTGTACTTGGTATGCTTTTGAATATATGCACTATGAATACCAAGATTAAAGAAACCATCCTTGGCACATAGAATCAACTCATGCTAGTATGTACTTAATCTCAAAAGACCTTGCCATATGCTTGCTTAGATTATCTACTTAAAGGTCAAAGTTTTGCTATGCATGCTAACTAAGGAAACAAACAAAAATCATCTCTAAATCTAAAGATGTTGTTTCCATCTCTAAGTCTTCAAAAGCCTACATTGGACTTGTTCTTGGAGAATAAAACTGAAGTATTTTTCTGTATTTACTAAATCTTGTAAAAGCGATCAAATGATAAAGGTTTGCAAACTATGAATCACGGCATAGTTTTGAAAACCAATTTTTGTGTTAAGTTGTGCACAGAAAATAATATTGAATACAATTGTTTCTGCACCAAGAATACTATAAGTAAAATAGGATTAATAGAATCTTTGAAGAATTGAAAAAGGCAATGTTGTATGATAGCCATCTACTTAAATGCCTTTTAAAAGCTATCATCAATACTTGTCATACATATGACTTCTATTAGATCTATTTTTGATGAAAACTTCTTTTGATCTTCTGAAAAATAAAAAATGAACTATTGCGTATCTCTCATATTTTTCAGTCATACATGTTATGCTTGATATGTTCTTATGAAAAATAATGCCAAATCTGATAGAGATATGTCTATCCTTGGATATCACTCTCAAGCAATGCATATAGAATATTCAATGAAAAGATTTTAGTTGCAAAAATATCAAGTCGTCTTATTCTCTATGAGACTAATGATTTACTGTCAAGATACTAAGATCAAATTATATATGGTTAATCTTTTACATATAACAATCTGAAAACTTGTTGATAATTATAACAAAATTGAGTGTTTCAGAAATGCACTTAATGAAGAAAAATTGATAACTACTAAAAGACTGAATCAAGAAAAGATGAAATAGATCTTGATTCTTGCATGATTAAAAGTAAAGATCACCACTATCATTTGCTTGACTCATGAGCTTTATATTCTGTCAAATGAATGTGTAGAATTCACTCCTATGTGGTTATTTCATTAAAAAGTAGATCTATGTTAAATAACCACCATATTTAAAAATTACACATTACATATATGATAAAGCAATATGTGATTTAAAACAAGCATCAAAAGCTTGATATATAAAAGCTTAGGTAACCTTGTTGATAGAAAGTAATAGTGATAAATCTATGCATCAAAAAGAAGAATCTATGATATCTTGCTTGCTCATAGCACACATTGATGGCATCATTTTTGTTCTACCAATGAAAATTTATATGAATAGTTATATTGCAAGGTGAGTTTGAAATATGATGAATGAATTAACATCTTCTCTCAAACTCCAAATTAAGACAAACAGGAAAGGGGATCTTCATTGACCAACGTTAGTCCACAAGAAAACTTTTATAGAAGATTGGCGTGAAGAAGGTATATCTATGACCCCATCTTGTAGAAATTGTAAAGGATGAGCAAAGTAGATCTATTGTGTTAAAGCTGTATTGAAGCATGATAGAATAATTATTTTATCATACAGCTAAGTAGACCAGATTGTATGCTCATTATGTGACCTTGTGCAAGACTTCAATCTAACTTTAATTAATCATATTTTATTGATAACAAATACGTCATAATCTGAATTTTGATAGAAACAAACGTTTAAGATGAGTTGATTAAAACTTAGTTAACACATCTTATTGATAATTATCTTAAGCAAATAGAATCTAAACTAAATTGATTTGACCTTGATAAATCTGTCTATTGCCTCACATGCTTGTCCTTGAACTATCTTGGTTAATGAATTTATCTCTTTAGTTCAAGTGATATGTGCTTGCTTATATTTAGGCAATCTCTTGAGTAAAGTGACTCAACATGCAACTATTGTCATATCTCATATTGAGTCATCTAATTAAAAAATATATATATATATATGTTGGATGAATGCTTTGTATCTTAAAGAAACTAATGACCTTCTTTCAAGAAAGAAAAATGAGAAATTTCAACTTGAAGGATATCTTCATGTAAGATACACTAAACATTCACATGCAAACAAGAGAGAGGATCTTCTTCAGCCAAAAGTTCACACATAAGAAATCTAGTTTGGCTTGAAGAATATATAATGAATAAGTAATTCTAGATATCTCTCTCATAAATTAGCTTAGCAAAGTCAATAACTTTAAATCTTATTTTGACATGATTAAATTCTTTAATTATTAATTTTTGATATCATGTCTATATGTGTATTGACTGACTTATACTTTTAGAAACTGTTTCATGGTTTGCCCAAACTAAATTATTTCTTTGCCTATATCATAACCATGAAATACACAAGTATATGCTTAAAATTTTGATGTAAAATAACTTGTGAGAAGTTATGAATCCTTGAGCATAATGAAAATGTTGTTTGCATGATATACATATATATGATACATAAGATTATTTCTTTATTCTGCTCTTTCATGTAAATTACTTGAGAATAACAAAAGAGAGAGAGATAAAGAAAAGAAAATGGATATTATTCAAGAGAAGTAAAATCTAAGTAAAGGCAAATACTTCAATCTTAAGGAAAAGCAAAACAAGCATAATATATTCGGCACATTTGTGAGACTTGTGTGAGCATTCTTTTGGAAGGGATAAAATCCATAATTAATTACACTTAAACAGGGAGAGTTTGAAGTAAACATTTTAACCTTTCTATATTGTTCATCATAGGGATGGTGCCAATGGGGAGGCTAGTGGTAGTACCCGGCACTATTTGACCCAACTATTCGGTGTAGGGCATATTAGGGACGGCACAAGAGGGAGGCTAGTGGTAGTACCTCGTGCCCCTTCCCAACTCCACCGGATAGGGAGCAAATAGAGTATAGTGCATAAGAAAGTAAAAATGAGAGACAAAATAAATGATAATATACAAGAAAGAATCAATTCAAATTTTTAGTCACATGGAAACACACTTTAAGGATGAAATCAGTGCCAAATTGTATTTAAATAGGGGGAGTTTATTTGCAAAGAATTGATTTTGATCCTTGACATACTTATTCTTAATATTCTAATGCATGACTTAACACATAATATATTTTGCATGTGGCATGATGCTTTAAATTATGGATTCTCAATATTTTGTAATGCTTCATGCTTGGACAATTTGATTGAATGTTTGAAATGCTACATAACATCTTTTGTTTGGTTTTATTGAAAAGAAAATTCAGATTTGTTATTCAGAATCATCGTTAAAATCTAAAAGTTAAATAAATTTGTAAAAAAAAAGGAGAAGAGAAGGATATCTCTATTTAGGCAAAATGAATTGAGTTGTTTTTATCCTTCAACTTGATTAACTTTGGTATATAATGTTCTAACTCATACCAAAACTCAACATAAATACAAATACTCTGAATATGCTCTTACATGTTTGAAATATGTGTTTTCAAACGTAATGATTTAAGATAAGCTACAATGTGGAAGATCCATATCTCAAATTATGACTTTGAAAGCCTCTTTTGAAAATCTTTATGAAATTCAGAATCTGATTTTGTATAAAAGCTTAAACTAAATGTGATTTTTTAAATAAAGTCTTACTTTAGGAAAAACAGAATTAATTTTGATGCCTTTGGTGATTGCTCCGATACGCATCCGAAACATATCATTTCTTATCTTCAAAATATACCAATATTGGTTCAAATGATGTGTCTTTCGATGATCTTGATTGCAAACAAAAATTTCTAAATATATGATTTTATTTTGATATTAAAAAGATTTATTGTGTTTCATGTATACATTGCAAAAAAAACTATGATTAAGAAATTGAGTTCTATAAATATATATACCTCAATGATCATCTATATGTTTTTTCTCCCCTACATTATTAAAGACTTCCATCAATAGAGTGAATGATCTTAAAACTAGAAATATTTCAGTTCACTCAAATGACTCTAAAAGAAAGAAAATGCAAATGCTTTTGAAAGAAATTGAGCTTCAATTGAATCATTTTCTGATTAATACTTTTATACATTTTCTCTAAGATTAGGAGAAAGCATAACTTGTTCTTAAAGGATTAGAAAGAGTGATTACTATAAATTCTGAATAATTCTAGATCACTCTACATTCTTGATATTACAGAATTTCAGTGTTATTCACGTTTATCACCAAAAATCTGAAATTCAACAATTAAAATGATTAAAGAAGAATGCATCTTTTGAGGGGGAGCTTTAGATATTCAGTATCCTATCCCAAAGACACTTTATTTTGATGCATACTTTGAATTTTATGGATTGATTTTGATGAACCTCCTTATATTGCAAGACATGCTTTAATTTCCTTGAGATGAGTTCTATAAAGGTTGTCTTATCTCAAACCTTGAGTCTTATAAAAATAAGCTGAAATATATTTTTGAGATTGACAATCTTATTGAACATTATCTTAGGATTCTAAACTCTTAAATGGAATGATCAATTGAGGGGGAGAAAGAAAATTTCAGAAGGAGAGGTCTTATGGAACTTAATTACATAAATCTATAGGAGAGGGAAAGAATACTAAATGAAAAGTGATCCTAATACTCTCCAATATGTATCATCTGAAATTTAAATCTGAAAATCTTTATGATACACCTTGAGGCGTGTTATTTGGTTAGTATATCTTATGCATCACTCATGAACCAAATTACAAATCTTAAGAGCCTCTAATTTAATAAAACAGGAGGAGAACAATGTATTAAATTTTCTTGAGTATCTCTTAGAAAATCTATTTTGAACCTCACTAATGAGTTTTAATTGGCTTACTCTTTAAAACTTCTATTTTGTGCCAATTCATTATTTTATGTATCAAATTGTGCTTATTTTCTAAAGGAATAAAAGAAAGTCTTTAAAAGAGCTCTAAGATGTATCAAAAATTGCATGAATTCATATTTTGGTATTTGTGCCCCAATGCTCTTATTATCATAAAAGAACTTTGAAGTCATTAAGAATTAATGATCCAACATGATGATATGTTTTTTTCCAAATATATAAGTTTTGATCTTTTACTCTGAAAATTAATTAAATTGCTCTCATGTTGATAAAATACTTAATAGATTGGACAAAAGGTCTTAAATGAACAAGCTTTCATACTTAGTGAAGAGAGGTTAGATTTCCACTCATATTTTTCCTTGAATATCATTTGTGGTACTTCTTGAATTAACCTAAGGAAGATTCCACCTACACTTGATTAGAAAACTATCTGTGGTATCAAATTAAAAAACCTCTTGAATTCACACTCGATGTGTTCTGCTCTGATCTTTGTACTTAATGTTTCACTATCTTTTTGATGTTGTCAAAAAGGGGGAGAAATATCTAAGTATATGCTATATACTTAAAATTTAAATATGTTGATTGTGTTAAGCTGATTAAATCTAAAGCATTATCATGAAGTATGTTTTTAAATATATATGTTTTCCACTTCATGCAACTTAGCTATGTATTACTTCTAGAAATCAATATCTTTTATATTGCATATATGTTGGGAACCCGCCCATGCCGCTGATATTTCAAAAAATTTTCAGATGGCAGCGGAATCGGCATGCACGGGTTTGACGTTCATCGCATGAACGTTGTTTCGAGACCTTTCGTAATTAGGTAAGAATTAAAACTTTTATAACTATTAGGAAGATCAAATCTTCACCTTGCGCGGGTAGATGATCACCGCGAATCTGAATTCGTGGTTTTAGGAAGAGGGTTCGCTTGAAGCCGTTCAAACGTCCGGCCTCTACGGGTATCCACACGAAGTAGAGGACCGATCAATGTTCCTTTGTCTCCCCGGGGTGCTAGCTCCCTTGCAGAGACTTCCTTTGATGGCTGATCTCTTCTCTTTCTTTCAACTCTTGAAAGTACTTGAGAGGAGGAAGAAGAAGGAAGAAGAAGAGGAAGAAGCAAGGCCCCTGCAGCCTACTTTCTTTTCCCTGCGTTGGAAGGAGGAAAGGAGGAAGAGGAGGGCGCCATGGCTTCTTTTTCCCTTCTTCTTGCTGGCGGCTGAACCAAGGGAGGGAGAGGGTGGCCACGTGATGGAGAGGAGGGGGATTCCTATATCCATTAGGTCAGCCCCCAAGAGTCCTCCTTTTATAACATCTAGGGCTCCTACAAGTTAGGAGCCCTTGATGTATTACCAAGAGGGGCGCCGGCCCCTCTTGTTGCCGGACCAAGAGATCCAAGGAGGAGGGGCGTGAGCCCCTCCCTCTCATGTTGCCCTAATCCTCATCTAATGAGGATTGGGAGGCCCTAATGTGGTTTAGCCTTAATCCAATTAGGCTTAGCCCAAGGGTGAGCCAATTTGGATCCAATCTAGGCTAGTCCTAATCCAATTAGGACTTGAATGAACCATGACCCAATTGAACTCTTCAATCCTAATCCAATTAGAGTCATGTTGATTCATTAGATTAATAATTAATTTGGACTTAAGGAATCCTAATCCAATTAGGATGTATTTAATTTTAGTCCTAATCCAATTAGGACTCTATTTGAATCCGAAGTCCTAATCCAATTAGGATTTCTAGGAATCCTACTCCAAGTAGGAATCCAATTTTAATTCAAAATTTCTAATCTCATTAGGATTGTAGGAATCCTATTCCAAGTAGGAATTCCAGTCCTACTCCAACTAGGATTCCCAGCCCTAATCCAATTAGGACTCTAGGAATCCTATCCGAAGTAGGATTTATGTTAAGTCTAATTAATTAATTTCCTTTGTTCTTCTTCAACTTCTTATCAATCAAATTGATTTCTTGTGATATCCTAATCACGATTTCAACCATCGGATCGGTCAATACTTCTAGTGTGTGTGACCCCATATGGTTCTATTCTGACTGGTAGTGAGATATATTGTGATCTCTATCACTATATCATTGAAAACTCCTTTCAATGGGTTGGAACGATTCCAACTCTACTCATTAGGGTTTATCGATCATCAAGATAATTCCTATGAGTCCCACCATCCACCCAGTGACACCTAGCAGCATGTAGTGGCTACCCAGCAGAATGGAATGATGAACCTCTAGGTGCAGTTAACATGTGATACAGTCCTACTATCGTGGATTCCCTACAGGACGGAGGTCATGGACAACTGCGGTCAAACCCCATCGTCTGTCATATGTCAAGATTTATTCGACTTGAGTTCGATAGTGGAAAACTCTTTCTCCACTTCACTGCCCTGGCCAAGGTCTTAGAAACTCAGTCTAACAAATCACATAGGATCACTCCTCTTCTATCAAGGTCGATAGATTCCTTATAGGTGCATACCCTACTCCTACAGTGAAACTTACTGCAGCCAATCTACACTGCATGGACCCATATGGCTAGAGACCATGTATGTGTGCAGTCAAACTACAATAACCTCACTGTGAGTAGCCGAAGCACTGCAGGTCAAAGGACCCAGTCCACACTACTGCAACATCAAGTAAGTCACTGACGAGTGGATAGACATCCAAGTGACTTCTTGTTTTTGGTCACGCTCGAGTACCCTTTGTTCTCTAACAAGCACCTGCCACTATCACTTCAGTGTCCCTACACTGTGGACTCAAGTCTCGTCCATCCAGAAGGGAAAGTTGATCTGTGCACTGATCGGATCGATCACCGTCCTCGTGATGATCCATTGATTAGGAGCATTTAGAAATTAATCACCAATGATACATGGCTCAAATTCTCAACTCTTGAGAATATGTATCATCATCTTATTAATTTCTTGGACGATTCATAGACACATAAACAATATGAATGAAAAGATGCCTTTTATTTATTCAATAATAAATAGTCAAGTACAAAATTATGTCCCTAGAATCAACAATGTGTCAGCCAAATTGGCTTCTAGGGCATACATCTAACAATCTCCCACTTGCACTAAAGCCAATTGGTCATATATCTTAGGCCCATCTTCTTAAGGTGGGCTTCAGTCTTTTGCTGACTCAGCTGCTTAGTGAACGGGTCTGCCACATTATCCGCGGAGTCTACTCTCTGCACCTCTACATATTTCTTCTCCACATAGTCGCGTATGAGGTGAAAGCGCCCGCTCTATATGCTTAGATTTCTGATGAGACCATGGCTCCACAGCTAGTGTATGGTGCCAATGTTATCGCAGTAAAGTGTTATGGCATCTAATGACATTACACCTAACTCTGTAATTAACTTTTAATCAGAAGGTTTCCACTGCACCCTTAGATACGGCTTAACATTCAGCTTCTAAGGTAGGAATCTATAATGATCGGTTCTTTAGAACTCTTCCAATTTACCGTAACCACCATTTGCATAAGAACACATATCCAGATGTTGACTTCCTGTCATCGACATCAGTCATGAAGTTTTGAATCTGTGTACCCTTCTACCTTTAACTCTGATGATCCTCCAAAAACCAAGAATAAATCTTTAGTTCTTCTCAAGTACTTAAGAATATTCTTCACAGCTGTCCAGTGTTCTTCACCTGGATTCGACTGATATCTGCTTGTGACACTCACAGCAAGAGCTATATCAGGTCGTGTTACATAGCATGGCATACATGAGGCTTCCTATTGCCGATGCATAAGGAATCTTGCTCATGCGTTGAATCTCTTCAGATGTGTTGGGGGCACATCTTCTTGGAGAGATGAATTCCATGCCTTAGGGGTAAGAGACCCCTCTTGGAGTTTTCCATGCTGAACCTCTTCAGCACCTCCTCTATGTACATCTTCTGTGAAAGGCCAAGCATCCTTTTAGATCTATCTCTATAGACCTTTATTCCCAAAATATAGGATGCTTCCCCAAGGTCTTTCATGGAGAATTCTTTTGACAACCAGACCTTAACCGAGGTTTAGCATGGGAATATCATTCCCAATCAGGAGAATGTCATCTACGTACAAGTACGAGAAAAACGACAGCCACTCCCACTAACCTTTTTGTAAACACATGGTTCCTCTTCGTTTTTGATGAAATCAAACGTTTTGATTGCATCATCGAAACGAGTGTTCCAACTCCGAGAGGCTTGCTTTAGTCCATAGATGGACCTTTGCAGCTTGCAGGACCTTGTGATCTCTATCACTGGAAGTGAAACCCAAAGGCTGTTCCATATAGATATCTTCATCAAGATATCCATTCAGGGAAGCAGTTTTCACATCCATCTGCCAGATTTCATAATCATGAAATGCTGCAATGGCAAGCAATGTTCGGATGGATTTTAGCATGGCTACAGGTGAAAAGGTCTCCTGATAGTCAATGCCTTCGCGCTGACTATACCCTTTCGCCACAAGCCTTGCCTATAGGTCTCTACCTCTCCATCCGAACCTATCTTCCTTTTGTAGATCCATTTGCATCCAATAGTACAATACCTTCTGGTGGATCTACTAAGGTCCAGACTTGGTTGGAATGCATGGAGTCTATCTCTGACTTCATAGCTTCCAGCCATTTCTCGGAATCGATATCAGATATCGCCTCGTTGTAGTTTTTGGGATCCTGTATGTGATCCCTATCTCCCACTAGGAACATTTCCTCGGTATCCTCTTCTAGTATACCTAAGTATCTATCGGGAGGATGGGAGACCCTACTAGATCTACGAGTTGGTTGAGGGACATCGTGTACTGGCTCTTTATGAATGGGTTCTATAGGATCCATAACTCGTTGCTTTTCAGAGGACTTTCTCTTCAAGCTCAATTTTCCTCCCACTGCCTCTATCAAGGATAAACTAATTTTCCAGGAAGATGGCATGACGGCTCACAAACACATTGTGATCCTCTGAGATGTAAAAAATTGTATCCTAATGACTCTTTAGGATATCCTATAAAACGAGCACTTATGGTCCTAGCCTCTAACTTGTCCGCCTGTAGTCGCTTGACCGTGGGCCGGACATCCCCAAATCTTGAGATGACCCAGACTTGGTTTATTACCATGCCATATCTCATACGGTGTGGTAGGAACGGATCTAGAGGAAACTCTATTCAATAAATAAATCGCTGTGAGTAAGGCATCCTCCCCAAAGGAACATAGGTAAATCAGTGAAGCTCATCATGGGACCTGACCATATCTAATAGGGTCCGATTCCTCCTCTCTGACATCCGTTGAGTTGAGGTGTACCCAGAGGTGTCCATTATGAGACTATTGCCGTTTCTTTGAGATAGTCCCGGAATCCCCACTAAGGTATTCTCCTCCTCGATCTGATCGAAGAGCCTTAAGAGATTTTTCAGTTTGTTTTCTACTTCATTCTTGAATTCTTTGAAACTTTTCAAAAGACTCAGACTTGTGTCTCATAAGATACACATACCCATACCGCGAATAATCATCGGTAAAGGTAATGAAGTAAGAATAACGTCCCCTGGCTAGCCACATCGAATGGGCCAGCATACATCTGTATATACTAGGGTAAGTATTTCAGTGGTCCTCTCCCCCATGTCCTACAAAGGGCAGTCTAGCCATTTTCCTTTGAAGACAGGACTCGCAAACTGGATATGACTCGGAAGTCAATGAGCCTAAAGCCCATCTTTATCCATTTTGTTCATTCTGTCCTCTCCAATATGGGCCAAGCCTGAGGTGCCACAAATATCTTTGGTTTATCTCATCTCTGGATCTTTTGGATCCTTTGGCACTCACATCTTGCTCACAGTAACATTCACAGATACATCCATATGTAAATGATAGAGACTGTCAATCATAAAACCACGTGCTACTATTTTATTTCTTAAATAAATAGAAGCAGTCTTTGTCAAATATTAAAAACAATGACCTTCCTGTGCTAGAACATGAAACAGAAATCAAATTTCTGCTAGCAACAGGTATATAATAGCAGTCTCTAAGTATTAAACTAAATCCAGACGGTAGTCGCAGATGGTAGGTGGCCCACAGCTACAGCAGCAACTTTTGCCCCGTTGCCAACCAAAGGGTTACCGCACCTTCCGCCAGCCTTCTACTTTCCTTTAGACCTTGCATGGTAGTGCACAAATGAGCACTAGAACCAGAATCTATAAACCCAACTAGAAGTAGAAGAAACCGTTAGAATTAGTTTCAATTATGAGCAAGTCTATACCTTTTGAAGGTGTGTCACCTTTCTTGTTCTTCAGGCTCTCGAGGTATGAAGGACAGTTTTCTTCCAGTGGCCTTCGACATTGCAAGTGGAAACATTTCCTTTGTCGTTAGCCTTTTTCCTTTTGAACTTCCTTCTTTGGCTTCTTGTCTTTCTTCTGCTTCTTAGCAGGCTTCTTTTTTCTTCCAAGTAGACTTTCTCTTGGAACTAGAAGTCAACTCAGCAGCAAGGACATTGCCCCTTGAACCTTTCAAGGCTCCCTCAGCAGTTACCAACATGTTGATTAGTTCAGTCTAGTGCATTCAATCTTATTCATGTGTAGTTTACTATAAACTGACCAAATTGAATCAGAAAGTGACTGTAGGATCAAATCCACTTGTAATTCCTTATGCATGTCCATACCGAGCTTCTCAAGCTTCTCTAGGTCCTTGATCATGGTCAGACCGTGATCATGGACAGACTTGCCCTTCGCGTATCTTTATCTGAAGAGCCTCTTGGACACTTCAAAACGAGCTGTGCGACTCTGCTCACCATACAACTCTTGCAGGCTGTGCCAATATGTCCCTAGCAGTCTTTATATTTTCACGCTGGCATTGGAGTTCATTAGACATGGATGCCATCATATAGCATTTTACTCTAATGTCATCTCCAACCACCTTTTATGCATCTCACGCTGAACATCAGTGGTAGGACGTGTTGCCGCACTTAGTGGGGATATCTGAATCGAGTATGTAGGCCTATTTTCTTCACAGTCCCAAAATAATTTTGAGATTTCTAAGCCAGTCCTTGTAATTGGTTACCGGTCAGTCGGGTTGGTCTCAAGAATACGGGTTCAAAGGGTTTTGAGCTGAAATTGTATCTGCAGAGAGTAAAGATTCTAGTTAGACTTTTGTACTTGATCCTAATCTGTTCTAAGGTCTTTTAGAACAAATGTAACTCCCACTATTTTCTCGAATTCCTCACACTCCCCTGGTAGGAAAACGGAAATCCCACACGACTAGGGTTTCTAGTGGGTACTGCGGTCCCACCGATTTACATGCCACCTCACCTAACAGTTATTGGTGACACATAGATGGATGAGTGTACAACTCTTGTACAATGCTTCTCAAGCATGTTGCAGTGTAACTTGGTCTCTAAGCCATGAAGACCTCACCTAACAGTTATTGGTCCCATTTCTTAGTTAAGTCAGACCCACCGTATAACCGTAGGAATAAAGTCGTCATTGGGTCCTCACCTAACAGTTATTGGTGCCCAACCCCACCTTTACCCTACAACATCTCATGTCTATAGAGAGGTCCAGCCCCCCGATGCAACTTGACCACTGTGTCCAGCCGAGACAAATCAACATCAGAAAGGCCTTAGCAGCTCTACTACAGTGGAAGACCTATTGACTTAATATTGGTTAATCAGGTCTTAGTGTTTGCAACTTGAGCCTTCATAAGAGGTAATCGAACAATTGGCCAGGTAAGCAGGTGGGAGGCTCCCCTTACTCAGAGAGTAAGGTCCTAATTAAGTAACCACCTTTCATGCTTTCCTAGACACCAATTAGATCAATTAATCTAATATGACTTGCTCATGTCGGTTCACTCTCGACTTGATTGAGGAGGTTTTGATTTAGGTCTCAATTGGGTTTGCTACATCACATGTAAACCTATCTACCCGACTCGCATTCACATCACATGCAAACGGCACATCACAGGCAGTTATAATCGCAGCATAATTAAAGCTAAACTTTAACTAGGTGATGATCATGGATTCTAATTAGGTCGTATTACAAGCACATGCACATCAATCGATCAAGTGGTCTTCAACTCTTGAATTGGTTCCAAGCCTCCTTGATTCGATCCTTGATCAACTCTTGATCCCATCGCCATCAACCGCTTAGATCACCTTTCATCTCATGCCTTTGCTTCAACTTGATCGTTGATGTACATCACATCACAGAAATACAACCAGATGTAAAATAAAAATAAAAATAAATTACATCTCCTTTTAGGCACGCAGGCCTCTCAAAACATCAAATAAGATGCATGCAAGCATCTGAAAAATTACATGACATCGCAGATCACATCGCAGGTCATTACATTTGATACCAAAAGGGTTTGAATCCTATGATCATCACCGTATGCAACAATTATAATTTTCAGATCTGAAAACTAACTGATTATATCATGACATAGGTCGCTGATCATGCTAATCATGATTCTAAACTTTGTAATCCCATTAACAATGCAATTAGAATCATCTTTTTATCACATAAAAATCAGCATGTAAAAATCAGCACCCCTGAAAAATCTGCATGCAGAATTTTTCAGCATGCATGATCATTCAATTTTCAGATCTAATAGCCTTTAGATATTTAATTCTTACCTTAATCTACGAAGCCTAGGCTCTGATACCACTGTTGGGAACCCGCCCATGCCGCTGATATTTCAAAAATTTCAGATGGCAGCGGAATCGGCATGCACGGGTTCGACGTTCATCGCATGAACGTTGTTTCGAGACCTTTCGTAATTAGGTAAGAATTAAAACTTTTAAAACTATTAGGAAGATCAAATCTTCACCTTGCGCGGGTAGATGATCACCGCAAATCTGAATTCGTGGTTTTGGAAGAGGGTTCGCTTGAAGCCGTTCAAACGTCCGGCCTCTACGGGTATCCACACGAAGAGGACCGATCAAGCTTGTCTCCCGGGGTGCTAGCTCCCTTGCAGAGACTTCTTTGATGGCTGATCTCTCTCTTTCTTTCAACTCTTGAGCTTGAGAGGAGGAAGAAGAAGGAAGAAGAAGAGGAAGAAGAAGCCCCTGCAGCCTTCTTTCTTTTCCCTGCGTTGGAAGGAAGGAAGGAGGAAGAGGAGGCCGCCACTTCTTTTCCTTCTTCTTGCTTGCGGCTGAACCAAGGAGGGAGAGGGTGGCCACGGAGCAAGAGGAGGGGATTCATATCTAGGGCGCCCCCAGTCCTCCTTTTATAACATCTAGGGCTCCTACAAGTTAGGAGCCCTGATGTATTCCAAGAGGGGGCGCCGGCCCCTCTTTTGCCGCACCAAGAGATCAAGGAGGAGGGGCGTGAGCCCCTCCTCTTGTTGCCCTAATCCTCCAAAGAGGATTGGTGCCCTAATGTGGTTTAAGCCCTAATCCAATTAGGCTTAGCCAAGGGTGACCAATTGGATCAATCTAGGCTAGTCCTAATCCAATTAGGACTTGAATGAACCATGACTCAATTGAACTCTTCAATCCTAATCCAATTAGGAGTCATGTTGATTCATTAGATTAATAATTAATTTAGACTTAAGGAATCCTAATCCAATTAGGATGTATTTAATTTTAGTCCTAATCCAATTAGGACTCTATTTGAATCCGAAGTCCTAATCCAATTAGGATTTCTAGGAATCCTACTCCAAGTAGGAATCCAATTTTAATTCAAAATTCCTAATCTCATTAGGATTGTAGGAATCCTATTCCAAGTAGGAATCCAGTCCTACTCCAACTAGGATTCCCAGTCCTAATCCAATTAGGACTCTAGGAATCCTACCGAAGTAGGATTTTGTTTAAGTCCAATTAATTAATTCCTTTGTTCCTTCTTCAACTTCTTATCAATCAAATTGATTCTTGTGATTCCTAATCACGATTTCAACCATCGGATCGGTCAATACTTCTAGTGTGTGTGACCCCATAGGTTCTATTCTGACTGGTAGTGAGATATATTGTGATCTCTATCACTATATCATTGAAAACTCCTTTCAATGGGTTGGAACGATTCCAACTCAACTCATTAGGGTTTATCGATCATCAAGATAATCCCTATGAGTCCCACCATCCACCAGTGACACCTAGCAGCATGTAGTGGCTACCCAGCAGAATGGAATGATGAACCTCTAGGTGCAGTTAACATGTGATACAGTCCTACTATCGTGGATCCCTACAGGACGGAGGTCATGGACAACTCGTCAAACCCCATCGTCTGTCATATGTCAAGATTTATTCGACTTGAGTTCGATAGTGGAAAACTCTTTCTCCACTTACTGCCCTGGCCAAGGTCTTAGAACTCAGTCTAACAAATCACATAGGATCACTCCTCTTCTATCAAGGTCGATAGATTCCTTATAGGTGCATACCCTACTCCTACAGTGAACTTACTGCAGCCAATCTACACTGCATGGACCCATATGGCTAGAGACCATGTATGTGTGCAGTCAAACTACAATAACCTCACTGTGAGTAGCCGAAGCACCGCAGGTCAAAGGACCAGTCACACTACTGCAACATCAAGCAAGTCACTGACGAGTGGATAGACATCCAAGTGACTTCTTGTCTTGGTCACGCTCAGTACCCTTGTTCTCTAACAAGCACCTGCACTATCACTTCAGTGTCCCTACACTGTGGACTCAAGTCTCGTCCATCCAGAAGGAAAGTGATCTGTGCACTGATCGGATCGATCACCGTCCTCGTGATGATCCATTGATCAGGAGCATTTAGAAATTAATCACCAATGATACATGGCTCAAATTCTCAACTCTTGAGAATATGTATCATCATCTTATTAATTTCTTGGACGATTCATAGACACATAAACAATATGAATGAAAAGATGCCTTTTATTTATTCAATAATAAATAGTCAAGTACAAAATTATGTCCCTAGAATCAACAATGTGTCAGCCAAATTGGCTTCTAGGGCATACATCTAACAATATACTCCAAGTTTTGTCATCATCAAAAAGGGGGAGATTGATGACCCAAAGATTGATTCATAGATTGATTTTGATGATCACAAAATCTTGAAGTATAGATACTAATGTTTATGTTGCAAGGAGAAAAATATTTATTTTGCAAGGAACATAGCAAGTTGGGAGAACACAAGAAGGCCTCCAAAGCTCTCAAGTTGGAAGAAAGCTACAATTTATTGGCCCAAGTTTAAAGTTCAAAGGATTCAAATTGGAGGAGCAAAATCAAAAGAAAAATTCAAAAGAACAGTCTTCGAGTCGACTCCAGTGGAATTCGAGTCGACTCCGGAGAAGTATGAGTCGACTCCGGAGAAGTATGAGTCGACTCCTAGGAGTCACAGGCAGAAAAGTCAGAGAGTAGTTTTCGGGTCTGAGATTCGAGTCGACTCCAGTGGCACGCGAGTCGACTCCAATGGTTGGCAAGTCGACTCCAAAGAAAGCATGAGTCGACTCTAAGCGGAACACAAAGAAAAAGTCAGAGAGCATTTTTGGGACTCTGAGATTCGAGTCGACTCCCGCATTGCACGAGTCGACTCCGAGACTCCGCGACCATCAACAGACAGAAGACCAAGTTACTGCCTCTGAGATTCGAGTCGACTCCCAGACAGCTCGAGTCGACTCCAAGACAGCTTCACATCAAAAGGCAGAAGACCAAGTTTTGGAAACTGAGAGCCGAGTCGACTCCGAGGAAGTTCGAGTCGACTCCAAGACTGGACGAGCCAAAAGACAGAGGATCGGGAGTTCGGGCTCTGAGATTCGAGTCGACTCCCAGGACAGTCGAGTCGACTCGAGTGGATCAAATTCAAAATTGGATCCACGGACTTCAGTGGATGAGCCGACTCCGAAATTGCCAAGTCAGCTCCAGAAGTTGGCGAGTCGACTCCAGGTTAAGACGAGTCGACTCCCAGTCAAGGCATGCACTTTAATTCAAATTTGGAACAGTGGCCGAGTCGTCTCCAGTAAAGCACGAGCCGACTCCTGCAATAGGCGAGTCGACTCCTGATCGCGCGAGTCGACTCCGATCCCAACGGTAATATTGTCAGGAGGTGCAGACTGTGTCCAACGGCTCTATTTTTGTCTCTAACGGCTAGATTCTTGTTTCCACGCCATCTAAAGCTATAAAAACAAGAGGAGAGCCAGGGGAGAAGGTATGGAAGTGGGAGAAAACATTTAGGGAAGAGATTTGAAAGAGATTACAAGGAAAATCTTCCATAAGCACAAAAGGGCCATTCAAAGTAAAATAGAGAGAAGAAGAGCATCCAAGTGAATCCCAAAGCTTCCTCTCCATCCGTGTGCTGCCTCGGAGATCCTCTACTTCGTGCAAAATCAGAAGAGGGGCAAGTGAAGAAGAAGCCGAGTTCCTCCATCTACAAATTAGTTTGAGGGCTTCTTCTCTTTTCTTTACTTATTTACATTTGCTATATTTGCTTATTTGAGAAGCTTGTATTTGATATAAACTCTTGTTCTAGTATCTTGTAACTTGATTCAATCAACAGGATTGAATCAAGGGGTTAAGGTTTGTTGGTGAGCCAAAGGGAAAACCAACGGGGTTTAAGGTTTGTTGGTGAGCCAAAGGGAAAACCAACAGGGTTTAGGTTTGTTGGCGAGCCGAGGATAAAACCAACGTGTAAGGGTTTGATTGTGAGCCCGGAAAAACAATCGGGGTTGGTTCTAGTCGGTGAGCCTGGGAAAACCGACCGAGTTCGTTGTGCGCTCGTAAAACAACAAGTTGGGTTGTGAGCTTGTAAAACAACCGGCTGTAATCTGTAGGATTATAGTGAAATTCCCAAGAGGTCTTGGGAGTGGATGTAGGTGCTGGGTGCACCGAACCACTATATATCCTTTGTGTTTGTAATGCCTCTTGTTATAGTCTTACTAACACACTTACTTACTTAGATAAATTGCTTGCTTAATTCTTATCTGCACATCCTTTAGTTACAAGCATATTTAATCAAGTCGAAGTTTATACATCATACCCTTGCTAAGTTTAACTTTCGCTGTGCATCTATACAACCTAGCATAGTTAATCAAAAAGTTTTAGAAGTAGCATAAAAGTTTTAAAAGACCCAATTCACCCCCCCCTCTTGGGTTGTATCTACTGGGCAACACATATCAAGGACGATGAAATCAACTGGAAAATAAAATTTATCAACCTTGACTAGGACGTCTTCAATTGTTCCTCGTGGTATTTTAATAGATCGATCAGCCAATTGCAGGGACACCGAAGTAGGCTTTAATTCACCTAATCCGAACTTCTCATATACTGAGTAAGGCAAAAGATTAACACTTGCTCCTAATCTAATAGTGCTCGATCAATAGAATTGTCTCCTACCACATAAGAGATGGTAGGGGCACCAGGATCTTTGAACTTGGGAGGAGTTTTGTGCTGGAGGATGGAACTTACATGTTCAGTTAAGAAGACCTTTTTAGGCACATGTGACCTAGATTTCATTTTTGGGTACAAAGGTCCTTGAGAAATTTGGCATAAGATGGAACTTGTTTTATGGCATCAAGGAGAGGGAGGTTGATTTTGACTTGTTTGAATACCTCCATTATTTCTTCCAACGAAGTTCTTTTCTTGCTAAAGGAAGAAGGTGCATTCAGACACTGAGGGAAAGGAGCCTTCGGTGTAAAAGGTGTGGTTGATACTGGACTAGATGGAAACAAGAAAGTGTTTGGATTCTTGTTAGCACAGTCATACTTTTGTCTTCATTTTCCTTATGTTCTTTTTCTTCAACCTTATTGTCCACTACACGTCCGCTTCTTAAAGTAGTCATGGCATTAGCTTGTTCATGGTGAACATCATTCGGGGTCTCGTGAGCCATGCACTGTCCCCTCGGATTACTCACTGGTTGACTTGGAAGCTTGCCTTCCTCTCTTTTATTCAATGCACTAGCTAGCTGCCCTAGCTGGGTCTCTAATTTGGCAATCGATTAGGTATGTGAGTGCAACAGTTGTGTATTGGCTTCCAGTCCTTGAAGAGCAGTTAATACTTTCTGCTCAAAAGCAGTATCTCTCTAGGGTGTGGAGGAGGACATGTTGAAATTGTGAATAGTGAGTAGGAGGACGGTTTGGATGAACATTCTGGAACGGTTGAAAGTTTTGGAAATAAGGTTGGGAGGTGTTGGGAGTTTGTGCTTCCAAGAGAAATTTGGATGGTTGCGCCATCCCGGATTATAAGTAGTGGAATATGGATCATTATCCGGTCGGGACTGTGTTTGGGCAGCATTAACTTATTCTTGCACAAATTCAGGGAATTGAGCTGCCAAAGGGCACTCAAAAATAGGGTGAGACGGGCTAGAATAGAGAGCACACACTTGTGCTTGGAAAAAGTTTGGTGTTCTCTAGACATTAGCTGGTCCAACTTGCGGGATAGTGCATTTACTTTGTCAGATAGACCTATGGACTGGCTAACTTCATTTATGGTTCCTTTTCTTTGAGAACTCGGGGGTGCTTGACGAGCGGAGGAGGCATGTGGAGGAAATTTTCATTAAGATTTTCAAATAATTGCCATGCCTCATGGTCACTTTTAAGCATGAAAGTTCTCCTGCATGCGGCATCGATCAACTGACGGTTTCGTTCAGTCAATCCATCATAGAAACATTATACTAGCTGCCATTTAGGTATTTGATATGTGGGCATTTACGGATTAGGTCCCGAAATCTCTTCCAAGTTTCATAAAATTCTTCTCCCTCAGTTTGGAGAAGCTTGTGATGACACATCTAAACTGGTTCGTTCTTCCTATGAGAAAATATTTTTTAGAAATTCATGTTGCATTTGAGCCCAAGAGAGAATAGAATTGGCTTCTAATGAATGGAGCCATTGTTTAGCTCTATCCTTAAGGAAAAAAGGAAACAACCTAAGTTTCAGAGCATCATCAGTGAAGTTCTGAATTTTGACAGTATTGCAGATCTCAAGGAACTCATCCAAATGTTTGTATGGGTCTTCATTGTTGAGTCCATAAAAAGAGGAAACATTTGGATGATACTAGACTTAATTTCAAATTGTACATGTTAGATGTATGCCCTAGAAGCCAATCTGGCTGACACATTGTTAATTCTAGGACATAATTTTGTACTTGACTATTTATTATTGAATAAATAAAAGACATCTTTTCATTCATATTATTTATGTGTCTATGAATCGTCCAAGAAATTAATAAGATGATGATGCATATTCTCAAGAGTTGAGAATTTGAGCCATGTATCATTGGTGATTAATTTCTAAATGCTCCTGATCAATGGATCATCACGAGGACGGTGATCGATCCGATCAGTGCACAGATCACTTTCCTTCTGGATGACGAGACTTGAGTCCACAGTGTAGGGACACTGAAGTGATAGTGCAGGTGCTTGTTAGAGAACAAGGGTACTGAGCTGACCAAGACAAGAAGTCACTTGGATGTCTATCCACTCGTCAGTGACTTGCTTGATGTTGCAGTAGTATGACTGGTCCTTTGACCTACGGTGCTTCAGCTACTCACAGTGAGGTTATTGTAGTTTGACTACACGTATACATGGTCTCTAGTCATATGGGTCCTTGTAGTGTAGATTGGCTGCAGTAAGTTCACTGTAGGAGTAGGGTATGCACTTACATGGAATCTATCGACCTTGATAGAAGAGGAGTGATCCTATGTGATTTGTTAGACTGAGTTCTAAGACCTTGGCCAGGGCAGTAATATAAAGTGGAGAAAGAGTTTTCCACTATCGAACTCGAGTCGAATAAATCTGACATATGACAGACGAAGGGTTTGACGAGTTATCCATGACCTCCGTCCTGTAGGGATCCACGATAGTAGGACTGTATCACATGATAACTGCACCTAGAGGTTCATCATTCTATTCTACTGGGTAGCCACTACATGCTGCTAGATGTCACTGGTGGATGGTGGGACTCACAGGGATTATCTCGATGATCGATAAATCCTAATGAGTAGAGTTGGAATCGTTCCAATCCATTGAAAGGAGTTTCAATGATATTGTGATAGAGATCATAATATATCTCACTACAGTCAGAGTAGAAACCTATGGGGTCACACACACTAGAAGTAATGACCGATCCGATGGTTGAATCGTGATTAGGAATCACAAGTAATCAATTTGATTGATAATAAGTGAAGAAAACAAAGGGAATTGATTAATTGGACTTAACAACAAGATCCTACTTAGAGTAGGATTCATAGAGTCCTAATGGATTAGGACTAGAAATCCTACTTGGACTGGGATTCCTACTTGGACTGAAAATCCTATTTGGAGTAGGACTAGGAGTCCTACTTGGAGTAGGATTCATAGAGTCCTAAATTGGATTAGGACAGGAATCCTACTTGGACTGGGATTCCTACTTGGACTGGAATCCTATTAGGAGTAGGACTAGGATTCCTACTTGGAGTAGGATTCCTATAATCTTAATTAGATTAGGAGTTTTGAATTAAATTTAGATTCCTACTTGGAGTAGGATTCCTAGAGTCCTAATCGGATTAGGACTTCGAATTCAAATTAGAGTCCTAATTGGATTAGGACTAGAATTAAACAGTCCTAATTGGATTAGAATTTCTTAAGTCCCAATTAATTATTAATCCAATGAATCAAGATGGCTCCTAATTAGATAGGATTGAAGAGTTCAACTGATCATGTTCATTCAAGTTCAATTGGATTAGGACTAGCATAGATTGAACCCAATTGATTCATGATTTGGACTAAACCAAATAGGAGCCTAGATGCTATTTAAGAGGAGGCTTGGGGCTGACCTAATGAATATGAAAGCTCTCCCCTTGTGCCGTACGCCCCTTTCTCCTCTCCTCTTGGATCAGCCGCAAGCAAGAAGGAAAAAGATCCATGGTGGTCTCCTTCTTCCTCCTCCGTTTGGATTTCAACGCAAGGAAGGAAAGGCTGCATCTAGCTTTTTGATCTTCTCCTTGATCCTTTCATCTTCTTCCTCCTCCCTCTAGCATTCAAGGGTTGATTGAAAGGGAGGTGATCAGCCATCAAAGTAATCTCTGCAAGGGAGCTAGCACCCCGGGGAGATGGAGCACTTGGATTGTCCTCTGCTTCGTGTGGATACCCGTAGAGGCCTGGGCACTTGAACGGCTTCAAGCAACCCTCATCCAAAACCACGATCATCAGTTTGTGGTGATCATCTACCCGCACAAGGTGAAATCTGATCTTCTAATGTTTTTAAAAGTTTTTAATCCTTATCTATCTACGAACGGTTTTTGAACAACGTTCATGCGATGAACGGTTATCCCGCGCATGCCTCTTCCGCTGCATCTGAATTTTTTAAAATTCAGCGGCATGATCGGGGTTTTCTAACGTGGTATCAGAGCCTAGGCTTCGTAGATTAAGGTAAGAATTAATTATTAGTAGGCTTATTAGATCTGAAAATTGAAAGATTATGTGCTGGAAATTTTCTGCATGCAGATTTTTCTAGGGTGCTGATTTTTGCATGCTGATTTTTATATGATAAGATAATGATTCTAATTGCATTGTTAATGCAGATTACAAAGTTTAGAATCATGATTAGTATGATCAGCAACCTATTCATGGATAATCAGTTAGTTTCATATCTGAAAATATAATTGCTGCATGTGGTGATGATCATAGGATTCAAACCTTTTGGTATTAAAT
>NW_024069591.1:0-36346 GCF_009389715.1 Phoenix dactylifera
ACCATCCATTCCAAGTTTTTCAGGTAATACTATTTGCCCAATGACTGCTATTGCTCAAAATCAATCCCATGTTCCTTGGATTATAGACACCGGAGCCACAGATCATATGGTGTGTTCCATTTCTTACCTATCAATAATTACGGAAAAAATAAACACCACTGTCAGACTCCCTACTGGTGAACGAACAGATGCAACACATGTGGAACAGTAAAGATATCGAGTTGCTCACCTTAAGAAATGTTCTCTGCATTCCGAATTTTTCCTTCAACCTTATTTCTGCCAGCAAGCTCATAAACTCCTATAACTGTTGCTTGATATTCCTGCCAAAATATTGTGTCATACAGGACCTGTTGAACTGGAGGACGATTGAATGGGGAGGCTTGAAGATGGTTTATATCATCTTCAAGTAAACAACACACAGGCTGCAGCTGGTATTATAAATCCTCCATTGTCTTCCTCATTGTGTTCCTCTGCAAAATCAACTGATAATGCTCATGAGTTTGATCTTTGGCATCGTAGACTAGGCCATTTGTCTTTCCCTCGTCTTTGTCTTTTAAACAAATCTGTATCTGAAATGGACATTAGTCTGAATAATCATTGTGAAGTTTGCCCGATTGCCAAACAAAGAAGGTTGAGTTTTGCTCACAGTACCCATGTCTCAAGTTCAGTTTTTGAGTTAATTCACTGTGATATATGGGGTCCATTCTCCACAGCTTCACTAGATGGTTCAAGATACTTCCTTACAATTGTTGATGACTATAGCAGAAGCACTTGGGTTTATCTCATGCAATTCAAGTCCCAAACTAAGGACATTATTCAGTCCTTTTACACTTTAATTGAGACTCAATTTTCAGCTAAGATAAAGGTACTTAGATCAGATAATGGTGGAGAATTCAATATGAAAGATTTCTATGCTTCAAAGGAAATTATTCATCAACTCAGCTGTGTAGACACCCCTCAACAGAATGGGGTGGTAGAGAGAAAACACCAACATATTCTCAATGTAGCAAGGGCACTAAGGTTTCAAGCAAACCTGCCTTTGAATTTCTGGGGAGAATGCATCCTAACCGCAGTGTACCTCATCAATAGGTTGCCGACTCCAAAACTCTCTGGTCTATCACCCTATGAGGTCCTATTTGGTTCAAAACCCTCCTATGATCATTTAAGGGTGTTTGGATGTTTATGTTATGCCTCAACCCTAAAAACATTTAGGTCCAAGTTTGATCCAAGGGCCATACAATGTGTCTTCATTGGTTATCCTCATGGCATAAAAGGCTACAAACTTTATGATACTCACTCCAAAAAGGTCTTCATTTCAAGGATGTTGTATTCCATGAGTTTATATTTCCTTTTCAACATGATGCTTCTCATCTCATTACTCCTGCCTTAGACTCTACTTCTGAATCCTGTGACTTAATATTTTCCCCATCTGTCATCACTTATGATCAGTTACATCGAACTAAGCCACAAGACACTTTTTCTGTACCCAATGCTGAAGTCATTACTTCAACCAGCACGACCCATGGCACGCCAATGGCACGCTTGACAATCAAGTCCATTTCACTCCTCCTTCTTCACCTCCTTTCATATCAAAGCTGCCAATTGTTTCTTCTCAAAATCATCATCTTAGGAGGTCCTATACGCTCAATCCCGACCTCATTTCAGAAACAACACCATTACCTCTTTTTTCATCTACCCAACAACTTAGACGATATCTTCGAGTCAAACAACCTCCTGCATATTTGAAGGATTATCACTGTGGTTTGGCATCTGCAAACCACAGTAAACAAGACTCCCATGTACTGTCAGGACAACCATATAATATTTCAGCCTTTCTGGACTACAACAGATTTTCTTCATCACATCGAGCTTTCAGCCTGTCCATTTCTTCTGCAACTGATCCGAAGAACCATTTTGAAGCTTTCAAATCTTCTGCATGGTGTGATGCGATGAAGCCGAGCTACAGGCACTTCATGATAATCACACTTGGACTATAACTCCATTGCCTGAAGGGAAGAAAGCAGTAGATTGCAAATGGGTCTACAAAACAAAGTTTAAGGCAGATGGAACTGAGGAAAGGAAGAAAGCGAGGCTAGTTGCAAAGGGTTACACTCAACAAGCCAGTCTGGATTATCATGTGATGACCCAAAGATTGATTCATAGATTGATTTTGATGATCACAAAACCTTGAAGTATAGATACTAATGCTTATGTTGCAAGGAGAAAGATATTTATTTTGCAAGGAACATAGCAAGTTGGGAGAACACAAGAAGGCCTCCAAAGCTCTCAAGTTGGAAGAAAGCTACAATTTATTGGCCCAAGCTTAAAGTTCAAAGGATTCAAATTGGAGGAGTAAAATCAAAGAAAAAATTCAAAAGAATAGTCTTCGAGTCGACTCCTGAGGAATTCGAGTCGACTCCGATGTTTACCGAGTCGACTCCGGAAGTAGAGTCGACTCTAGGAGTCACAGGAAAAAGTCAGAGAGCATTTTTCGGACTCTGAGATTCGAGTCGACTCCCGCATTCCGAGTCGACTCCGAGACTAGCGCACCCAACAGACAGAAACCAAGTTCTCTCTGAGATTCGAGTCGACTCCCAGACAGCTCGAGTCGACTCCAAGGCAGCGCTACACCAAGATGGCAGAAGGCTGTGTTTCGAAAACTGAGAGCCGAGTCGACTCCAAGGAAGTTCGAGTCGACTCCAAGACTGGACGAGCCAAAAGACAGAGGATCAGTTCGGGTCTGAGATTCGAGTCGACTCCCAGGAAGTCGAGTCGACTCGAGGAGAAAATTCAAAAGATCCACGGATTCAGTGGATGAGCCGACTCCGAAATTGCCAAGTCAGCTCCAGAAGTTGGCGAGTCGACTCGGGTTAAGACGAGTCGACTCCCAGTCAAGGATGCACTTTAATTCAAATTTGGAACAGTGGCCGAGTCGTCTCCTGTAAAGCACGAGCCGACTCCTGCAACAGGCGAGTCGACTCCTGATCGCGCGAGTCGACTCCGATCCCAACGGTAATATTGTCAGGAGTGCAGACTGTGTCCAACGGCTCTATTTTTGTCTCTAACGGCTATATTCTTGTTTCCACGCCATCTAAAGCTATAAAAACAAGAAGAGAGCTAGGGGAGAGGAATGGAAGTGGGAGAGATCATTAGGGAAAGAGATTTACAAAGGAAATCTCCCATAAGCACAAAAGGGCCATCCAAAACGAAATAGAGAGAAGAAGAGCATCCAAGTGAATCCGAAAGCTTCCTCTCCATCCGTGTGCTGCCGGGGATCCTCTACTTCATGCCAAATCAGAGAGGTCAAGTAAAGAAGAAGCCGAGCTCCTCCATCTTCAAAACTCGTTTGAGGGCTTCTCTTTACTCTATTTGTTTATATTGTCATATTGCTTGTTTAAGAAGCTTTGTTTGTTTTATCTTTGTTTTAATATCTTGTAACTTGATTCAATCAAGGGATTGAATCAAGGGTTTAAGGTTTGTTGGTGAGCCAAAGGGAAAACCAACGGTGTAAGGTTTGTTGGTGAGCCAAAGGGAAAACCAACGGTGTTAAGGTTTGTTGGTGAGCCAAAGGAAAAACCAACGGTGATAGGTTTGTTGGTGAGCCGAGGGTAAAACCAACGTGTAAGGGTTTGATTGTGAGCCCGGGAAAACAATCGGGGAGGTTCTAGTCGGTGAGCCTGGGAAAACCGACCGAGTTCGTTGTGCGCTCGTAAAACAACAAGTTGGGTTGTGAGCTTGTAAAACAACCGGCTGTAATCGGTAGGATTATAGTGAAATTCCCAAGAGGTCTTGGGGAGTGGATGTAGGTGCTGGGGTGCACCGAACCACTATATGTCCTTTGTGTTTGTAATGCCTCTAGTTATTGTCTAACTAACACACTTACTTACTTAGATAAATTGCTTGCTTAATTCTTATCCGCACATCCTTTAGTTGCAAGCATATTTAATCAAGTCGAAGTCTATACATCAAACCCTTGCTAAGTTTAACTTTCACTGTGCATCTATACAACTTAGCATAGTTAATCAAAAAGTTTTAGAAGTAGCATAAAAGTTTTAAAAGACCCAATTCACCCCCCCTCTTGGGTTGTATCTACTGGGCAACAAGTGGTATCAGAGCAGGTGCTCAAATATTATTTGTAGTCTTAACCGACTAGAGCCAAAGATCATGACAACTCAAATAGATAGTTTTCTAGGAGAAGGACAATCAATTGATACACCTCCACTGTTTAATGGTATAAACTACCCACATTGGAAAATACGCATGCGCATTTTCATTCAATCACAAAACTATTATCTATGGAAAATCATAATAAATGACCTTCACACACTCTCTCATATTAATGAGAAGGACTTAGCACAATTAAATGCTAATGCTATGAACATATTATATTGTGCTATTCAAGAAACAAAGTTTAATGAAATTTCTGCATGCTTATCTGCTAAGGAGATCTGGGATACTTTAGAAAATATTTATGATAAATCTCAGATTAGCTCTCATATGCTTCAATTATATACTAACAATGAGACTGCAGAAAAGGGTGATGAATCTCCCTCAGTCGAGTCGACTCCAAGTAGCTCAGAGTCGACTCCCAAGTTAGTCGAGTCGACTCCAATAAGGTCCGAGTCGACTCCGAGGCAAATCAGCTTCCTAAAGACAAAGAAAAAGAGGAAGCAAGAAGAAAGGAAGAAAGAGATAAAAAGGAAGAAAGCCTTGACCAAGAAAGAGTCAAGCCAAAAAATAAAGGTTAGGAGCAACAATGATGATATTAGCTCCAAGAAACTACAAGAGGTAACTGACTTGTGCTTTATGGCACAAGAAGACAAGGTAAAATCTGAATCTACTCTTACCTCAAATGATTTTCAAGAAGAATTCTCTTATGATGAATTATTAAATGCTTTTCATGAGTTGTATAGTGATTGTAGAAAATTATCTGTAAAGAATAAAAATCTTAAGAAACTAAATTCTGAAAATGAAAGCTTAAGGTCATTTTCAGAAGAATTGATTCAGAAAAATCATAGCTTAATTAAAGAAAATCAAAACTTAAGTAAAGAAATTAACCAATTAAGATGTTTTATTAACAAATTCACTGTGAGTTCAGAAAGATTAAAAATGATGTTTGAAAGCCAACATGCTGATTTTGATAAATCAAAATTTAGCTTGACTCCTTCACTTAGCCATAAATCTCTAGAGAAAAAGGTTATCAATTTACCAAGCAAACCATTAAATAAGATAACTTATTTCAAAAATGAAAAGGATGGGAATAACAACTTTACCTATCGTTCTAGTATAATTAAATCAAATGGTAAAGTTATTACTATTAAACAGATATGGGTTCCAAAAGGAACCATATGTCCTAACTCTCAAGGACTCAAGCAAGCTTGGGTACCCAAAATGAGAAAATGAGGATGTACACATAGGTGTACCAAGGTACCTATGGAACATAAAGAAACTTAAAAAGTTATTAACAAAAAAATAATAATGAAATCAGTAATTCTTGCATCTCATCATTATTTGTGCTTTAGTATTTGATATGATTTGCTAGTAGTGATCAATTTTGTGATATAGAAAATACTTTTGGAAATATAATCAAATCTCTTCATTTTTTAGTATACTTTACTCACTATTGGATAAGTTGCTAAATGATTAATCAATTTATTAAGAATAACTCTATGAATTCTCTATATGCTTGATTGAGAGTTATTATCCATGGCATTATTGTTTATTGATCATAGATATGATAATGTGTACTTGGTATGCTTTTGAATATATGCACTATGAATACCAAGAAACCATCCTTGGCATATAAAATCAACTCATGCTAGTATGTACTTAATCTCAAAAGACCTTGCCATAGGCTTACTTAGATTATCTACTTAAAGGTCAAAGTTTTGCTATGCATGCTAACTAAGGAAACAAACAAAAATCATTTCTAAATCTAAGATGTTGTTTCCATCTCCTAAGTTTTCAAAAGCTTACATTGGATTTGTTCTTGGAAATAAAATTGAAGTATTTTTCTGTATTTACTAAATCTTGTAAAAGTGTTTCAAATGATAAAGGTTTCCAAACTGTGAAGATAAAGAGTATCATGGCACAGTGTTGAAAACCAAAATCCTGATAAAGTTATACAGAAAATAAATTAATTATTTCAGCACCAAGGACACCTTAAGTAAAATAGGGTTAATAGAATTCTTGAAGAAATGAAAAAGACAATTGTGTATGATAGTCATCTACTTAAATAATTTTTAAAAAAAAGCTATCATCACTGCTTGTCATACATATGATTTCTATTTTTGATGAAAATTTTGATCTTCTGAAAAAATGGAAAATGAACCATTGCATATCTTTCATATTTTCAGTCGTACATGTTATGCTCTTATGAAAATAATGCCAAATCTGATAGAGATATGTCTATCCTTGGATATCATTCATCAAGCAATGCATATAGAGTATTCAATGAAAAGTTTTTAGTGCAAAAATATCAAGGTATTTATTCTTTATGAGACTATGATTTATTATCAAAATACTAAAATTAAATTATATATGTATATGGTTAATCTTTTACATATAACAATCTAAAAACTTGTTAATAATTATAACCAAATTGAGTTTTTCAGAAATACATTTAATGAAGAAAAATGATGACTACTGACTAATCAAGAAGATGAAATAGATCTTGATGATTCTTGCATGATTAGAAGTAAAGATCACCATATCATTTGCTTGCTTTATGAGCTTTATATTCTCAAATGAGTGTGTAGAATGGACTCCTATGTGCTTACTTTATTAAAGAAGATATATGTTAAATAACCACCATATTTGAAAACACTCATTACAAATATGATAAAGCAATATATGATTTGAACAAGCATCAAAAGCATGATAATAAAAGCTTAAGTAACCTTTTTGATAGAAAGTAATAGTGATAAATCTACATCAAAAAGAAGAATTTGTGATATCTTATTTGCTCAAAATACATTGATGACATCATTTTTGGTTCTACTAATGAAGAGTTATATTGCAAAGGTGAGTTTGAAATATGATGAATGAATTAACATCTTCTCTCAAACTCCAAATTAAGACAAACAGGAAAGGGGATCTTCATTGACCAACGTTAGTCCACAAGAAAACTCTTATAGAAGATTGGCATGAAGAAGGTATATCTATGACCCCATCTTGTAGAATTTGAAAAGGATGAGCAAAGTAGATCTATTGTGTTAAAGCTGTATTGAAGCATGATAGAATAATTATTTTATCATACAGCTAGTAGACCAGATTGTATGCTCATTATGTGACCTTGTGCAAGACTTCAATCTAACTTTAATTAATCATATTTTATTGATAACAAATAAATCATAATCTGAATTTTGATAGAAACAAATGTTTAAGATAAATTGATTAAAACATAGTTAACATATCTTATTGATAATTATCTTAAGCAAATAGAATCTAAACTAAATTGACTTAAACTATCTTGGTTAATGAATCTATCTCTTTAGTTCAAATGATATGTGCTTGCTTATATTTAGGCAATCTCTTGAGTAAAGTGACTCAACATGCAACTATTGTCATATCTTATATTGAGTCATCTAGTTAAAAAAATATATATGTTGGATGAATGCTTTGTATCTTAAAGAAACTAATGACCTTCCTTCAAGAAAGAAAAATGAGAAATTTCAACTTGAAGGATATCTTCATGTAAGATACACTAAACATTCACATGCAAACAAGAGAGAGGATCTTCTTCAGCCAAAAGTTCACACATAAGAAATCTAGTTTGGCTTGAAGAACATATAATGAATAGGTAATTTAGATACCTTTCTCACAAATTAGTTGAGCAAAGTCAGTAACTTAAATCTTATTATGGCATGATTAAATTCTTTAATTATTAATTTTTGATATCATGTCTATATGTGTATTGACTGACTTATACTTTTAGAAATTATTTCATGGTTTGCCCAAACTAAAATATATCTTTGCCTATGTCATAACCATGAAATACACAAGTATATGCTTAAAATGTTGATGTAAAATAACTTGTGAGAAGTTATGAAACCTTGAGCATAATGAAAATGTTGTTTGCATGATATACATATATATGATACGTAAGATTAATTCTCTATTCTGCTCTCTCATGAAAATTACTTGAGAATAACAAAAAGAGAGAGAGATAAAGAAAAGAAAATGGATATTATTCAAGAGAAGTAAAATCCAAGTAGAGGCAAACACTTCAACCTTAAGGAAAAGCAAAACAAACTTAATATATTCGACACATTTGTGAGACTTGTGTGAGCATTCTTTTGGAAGGGATAAAATCCATAATTAATTACACTTAAACAGGGAGGTTTTGAAGTAAACATTTTAACCTTTCTATATTGCTCATCATAGGGATGGTGCCAATGGGGAGGCTAGTGGTAGTACCCGGCACTATTTGACCCAACTATTCGGTGTAGGGCATATTAGGGACGGCACAAGAGGGAGGCTAGTGGTAGTACCTCGTGCCCCTTCCCAACTCCACCGGATAGGGAGCAAATAGAGTATAGAGCATAAGAAAGTTATAAATGAAAAACAAAGTAAATGAAAGTAGAATTAAGTCAAATTTTTAATCACTTGAAAACACACTTTAAGGATGAAATCATTGCAAGATTATATTTAAATAGGGGGAGTTTATTTGAAAAGAATTGATTTTGATCCTTGACATTCTTGTACTTAGTATTTTAATGCATGACTTAACACATGGTATATTTTGCATATGGTATGATGTCTTGATTTATGGATTCTCAATATTTTGTAATGTTTCATACTTGGACAATTTGATTGAATGTTTGAATTGCTACATAACATCTTTTGTTTAGTTTTATTGAAAAGAAATTTCAGATTTGTCATTCACAATCATTGTTAAAATCTGAAAGCTAAATAAAATTGTAGAAAGGAGAAGAGAAGAACATCTCTATTTAGGAAAAATAAATTGATATTGATCTATCTTTCTACTTGCCTAACTTTGATACATAATGTCCTAATACTTGTTAAAATATCCTTTATTTTGTATCGAAACTCAAAATTAAACACAAAGATTCTGAAAGTGCTTTAATGTTATTGAAATATGTATTTTTCAATCGTAACAATTTAAGATGAGCCACATTGTGAAAGATACATATCTCATATTATGACTTAGAAAGCTTCTATTGAAAATCCTATGTAATTCAGAATCCGATTTTGTATAAAAGTTTAAACTCCATATGATTACTAAATAAAATGTTAATGTAAGAAAAACAGAATTTATTTTGATTGCTCCGATACGCATCCGAAACATATCATTTCTTATCTTCAAAGTATACTAATTTTGATTCAAATGATGTGTCTTACGATGATCTTGATTGCAAGTAAATATTTTTAAAATATATGACTTTATTTTAATATTTAAAAAATTTATTGAGCTTCATGTATACATTGCTGAAAACTGTGATTAAGAAATTGAGTTCTAAAATACATACCTCAATGATCATCTATATATTTTTTTCTCCCTACATTCTTAAAGACTTCCATCAGAATATATATAGAGTGAATGATCTAAAAGCTAGAAATATTTCACCTCACTCAAATGACTCTAAAAGAAAGAAAATGTAAATGCTGTTGAAAGAAACTGAGCGTCAAATGAATCATTTTCTGATTAATATTTCAGTACATTTTCTCAAAGATTAAGAGGAAGCATAACTTGTTCTTGATAGATTAAAAAGGGTGATTGCTATAAATTTTGGAATAATACTAGATTACTCTACATTCTCGATATTACAGAATTTCAGTGTTATTCACGTTTATCACTAAAATCTGAAATTCAACAATTTAAAATGATTAAAGAAGAATGCATCTTTTGAGGGGGAGCTTTAGATATTCAGTATCCTATCCCAAAGACACTTTATTTTGATGCATACTTTGAATTTTATGGATTGATTTTGATGAACCTCCTTATATTGCAAGACATGCTTTAATTTCCTTGAGATGAGTTCTATAAAGGTTGTCTTATCTCAAACCTTGAGTCTTATGAAAATAAGCTGAAATATAAATATTTTTGAGATTGACAATCTTATTGAACATTATCTTAGGATTCTAAACTCTTAAATGGAATGATCAATTGAGGGGGAGAAAGAAAATTTCAGAAGGAAGAGGTCTTATGGAACTTAATCGCATAAATCTATAACTAAAGGAGAGAGAAAGAACACTAAATGAAAAGTGATTCTAATACTCTCCAATATGTATCATCTGAAATTTAAATCTGAAAATCTGTATGATACACCTTGAGGCGTGTTATTTGGTTAGTATATCTCATGCATCACTCTTGAACCAAATTGCAAATCTTAAGAGCCTCTAATTTAATGAAAAAGGGGGAGAATAATGTGTTAAATTTTCTTGAGTATCTCTTAGAAAATCTATTTTTGGAACTTCACTAATGAGCTCTAATTGGCTTGCTTTTTGGAACTTCAATTTTGTGCAAATTCATTATTTTATGTATCAAATTGTGCTTATTTTCTAAAGAAATAAAAGAAAGTCTTTAAAAGAGCTCTAAGATGTATCAAAAATTGCATGAATGTATATTTTGATATTTGTGCCCCAATGCTCCTATTATCATAAAAGAACTTTGAAGTCATTAAGAAAATTAATTAAATTGCTCTCATGGTTGATAAAATACTTAATAGATTGGGCAAAAGGTCTTAAATGAACAAGCTTCATACTCAGTAAAGAGAGGTTAGATTTTCCACTCATGTTTTTTCTTGAATATCATTTGTAGTACTTCTTGAATTAACCTAAGGAAGATTCCACCTACACCTGATTAGAAAACTATCTGTGGTATCAAATTAGAAAACCTCTTGAATTCACACTCGATTGTGTTCTGCTCTGATCTTGTGCTTAATGTTTCACTATCTTTTTGATGTTGTCAAAAAGGGGGAGAAATATCTAAGTATATGCTATATACCTCAGAATGCTTTATTACTTTGAATTGAATACAAATCAGCTTAATTTAAATATGTTGATTGTGTTAAGCTGATTAAATCTAAAAGCATTATCATGAAGTATGTTTTAAATATACATGTCTTCTACTTCATGCAACTTAGCTATGTATTACTTCTAGAAAACAATATCTTTTATATTGCATATACTCCAAGTTTTGTCATCATCAAAAAGGGGGAGATTGATGACCCAAAGATTGATTCATAGATTGATTTTGATGATCACAAAACCTTGAAGTATAGATACTAATGTTTATGTTGCAAGGAGAAAGATATTTATTTTGCAAGGAACATAGCAAGTTGGGAGAACACAAGAAGGCCTCCAAAGCTCTCAAGTTGGAAGAAAGCTACAATTTATTGGCCCAAGCTTAAAGTTCAAAGGATTCAAATTGGAGGAGTAAAATCAAAGAAAAAATTCAAAAGAATAGTCTCGAGTCGACTCCTGAGGAATTCGAGTCGACTCCAATGTTTACCGAGTCGACTCCGGGGAAGTATGAGTCGACTCCTAGGAGTCACAGACAGAAAAGTCAGAGAGCAGTTTTCGGGTCTGAGATTCGAGTCGACTCCAGTGGAACGCGAGTCGACTCCGATGGTTGGTAGGTCGACTCCAAAGAAAGCAAGAGTCGACTCTCAGTGGAACACAAAGAAAAAGTCAGAGAGCATTTTTGGGACTCTGAGATTCGAGTCGACTCCCGCATTGCACGAGTCGACTCCGAGACTCCGCGACCATCAACAGACAGAAAAACCAAGTTACTGCCTCTGAGATTCGAGTCGACTCCCCAGACAGCTCGAGTCGACTCCAAGGCAGCGCTACACCAAGATGGCAGAAGGCTGTGTTTCGCAAACTGAGAGCCGAGTCGACTCCAAGGAAGTTCGAGTCGACTCCAAAGACTGGACGAGCCAAAAGACAGAGGATCGGGAGTTCGGGCTCTGAGATTCCGAGTCGACTCCCAGGACAGTCGAGTCGACTCGAGAGGACAAAATTCAAAATTGGATCCACGGACTTCAGTGGATGAGCCGACTCCGAAATTGCCAAGTCAGCTCCAGAAGTTGGCGAGTCGACTCCAGGTTAAGACGAGTCGACTCCCAGTCGAGGCAAGCACATTAATTCAAATTTGGAACAGTGGCCGAGTTGTCTCCGGTAAAACACGAGCCGACTCCTGCAACAGGCGAGCCGACTCCTGATCGCGCGAGTCGACTCCGATCCCAACGGTAACATTGTCAGGAAATGCAGACTGTGTCCAACGGCTCTTTTTCTTGTCTCTAACGGCTATATTCTTGTTTCCACGCCATCTAAAGCTATAAAAACAAGAAGAGAGCTAGGGGAGAACTCATGGAAGTGGGAGAGATCATCTAGGAAAGAGATATCAAAGAGATTACAAAGGAAATCTCCCATAAGCACAAAAGGGCCATCCAAAACGAAATAGAGAGAAGAAGAGCATCCAAGTGAATCCGAAAGCTTCCTCTCCATCCGTGTGCTGCCTCGAGGATCCTCTACTTCATGTCAAATCAGAGGAGGATCAAGTAAAGAAGAAGCCGAGCTCCTCATCTTCAAACTCGTTTGAGGGCTTCTCTTTACTCTATTTGTTAATTGTCATATCTGCTTGCTTAAGAAGCTTTGATTTGTTTTTTATTCTTGTCTTAATATCTTGTACTTGATTCAATCAAGGGATTGAATCAAGGGGTTGAAGGTTTGTTGTGAGGCCAAAGGGAAAACCAACGGTGTAAGGTTTGTTGGGTGAGCCAAAGGGAAACCAACGGGATTAAGGTTGTTGGTGAGCCGAGGGTAAACCAACGTGTAAGGGTTTGATGTGAGCCCGGAAAACAATCGGGGGTTGGTTCTAGTCGGTGAGCCTGAAAAAACCGAACCGAGTTCGTTGTGCGCTCGTAAAACAACAAGTTGGGGGTTGTGAGCTTGTAAAACAACCGACTGTAATCTGTAGGATATAGTGAAATTCCCAAAAAGTCCTTGGGGAGTGATGTAGGTGCTGGGGTGCACGAACCATATATGTTTTGCTGTGTTTGTAATGTTTTTTTGTCATTATCTAAGCTCACAACTTACTCATTAGATAAATTGCTTGCTTACTATTATCCGCGAATTCTTTTAATTGCAAGCATACTCAATCAGTACATTCTATACAATCAAACTGTCGCTAAGTTTAATTTTCACTGCGCATATATACAACTTAGCATAATTAATCAAAAAGTTTTTAGAAGTAGCATAAAAGTTTAAAAGACCCAATTCACCCCCCCTCTTGGGTTTGTATCTACTGGGCAACAATAACCTAAGAAGATCCCCTCATCTAATTTAGCACTAAATTTGCTTAGATTGTCCTTTCCATTATTTAAAATAAAGCATCGACAACCGAAAAACATGAAAATAGCTTATATTTGGTTCTTACCCTTTTATTAGGCTCATAACAGGTGTTTTCTTCAAGATGGATCTAACTAAGCACGATTCAAAATATGACAGAAGTATTTATTGCTTCAGCCCAAAAATACTTTGGTAGATCCGATTCGCACAACATGGTACGAAGCCATATCTGCTAGTGTGCGATTCTTTCCTTTCCTACCACCCCATTTGTTGGGTTGTCCTAGGTGCCGAGAAGTTGTGATTGATACCATTTTCTTCACAAAAATTTTTCAAAATACCTGAATTTTCAAACTCAGGGTACCATGATCACTCCTAATTGGCTTTTAGTTTAAGATTTGAGTTTCATTTGAAACCCTATTATGAAACTTGATAAAAGCGGGAAAGGACTCATCTTTGTGTGCAAGAAATTGAAACCCATGTAAAACGTGAAAAATCATCAACGATTACAAGACCAAATTTCTTACCCCCTAGACTAGCAGTTCTAGTGGGTCCAAACAAATCCATGTGAATTAGTTCTAAGGGTTTTGATGTTGAGACTATGTTCTTAGACTTGAAAGAACTTCTTTGTTTTTTTTCCTAATTGGACATGCAGCACAAATTTTATTCTTTTCAAAGTCTATTTTTGGGTAATCCTTTGACTAGATCCTTTGTAATTAATTTAGAGATTAAATCCATGCTAGCATGCCCTAACCTACGATGCCATAACCAACTAGTCTCATTGACTTTGGGATTCATGGCTACAAGACATTGGCCATCCTTCATGGTGAGATCATCAAGATCTACCATGTAAAACATTTCCATGCCTATGTCCTGTGAGTATGATCTCATTATCAATTGGACTACTAATTATGCATAGTGATGATTCAAATGATACTTTAAATCCCTTGTCACAAAATTGACTTATACTTAATAAATTATGTTTTAGTCCATTAACTAACAATACATTATCAATAAATGAGGAGGGTGATATGGAGATTTTACCAACACCAATGATTCGGCCTTTAGCATTGTCTCCAAATGTGACTACTCCTCCTTCTTTTGATTCCAAGGTGACGAAGAGACTCTTGTCACCGGTCATATACCTTGAGCAACCGCTATCAAGATACCACATTCTCTTTTTATTTCCGGCTGCAAGGCATACCTGCAAAAATGATCCATGTGAAGCTCTTAGGTACCCCAAGTTTTCTTGGGTCCTTACGTGGTTAGTGTGGTTGGTTCCCTTAGGCACCCATACTTTAGTTATGTTTTTGGCTTTCACAAATGTACTCTTGTTAGTTTGGATCTTTCTTTGAATACAAGAGTCAGCTTTATGTCCATTCTTCTTCCCACAATGAAAGTATGTAGGTTTTTCAGTTTTACATCTTGTGCTTTTATGAAGAAATTCTTTAGATACTTTTGTTGTTTGTTAGTTTTATATCCTATCCGGCTTTATTGAAAACAACTCTTTGATTTGAAAGAATAAGATTTAGTTTTTCAGAGCTTTGTGTAAATTTTTCAACAATTGGTTTGTACTTATGTACCTCGTCTTAAGATTCAAATTTTTCTTTAACTAGTTCTTCCTTATCCTGTTTAAGAGATTCAACATTTTGTGCAAGTGAGGTATTATTATTGCAGTAGGGATTTTATTTTTAGGATTTAATTCCTTAATTAGTGTTTTTGCCTTTTCATTTTCAATGCTAAGTTTTGAATTTTTGATTTCTAGGTCAATTAGTGTTAATATTTTTAATGCTCTCTTTTTCAATTAATAGGTTCTCAATATCTTCCTTCAGTTTTTGATTGGAGACTTTTAATTCTTTATTCTTTTGCTCCTAACATACTACAATCACCCATAAGTTCTTGAAAAGCTTCATACAATTCTTCTAAAGTAAAATTTATAGTTGGATTTTGACATACCTCGTCGTCTTCGAACGCCATGAAGCATAAATTGGCGGTCTCTTCCTTCTCTTCCTCGGAGGATGATGTGTCACTATCATCCATGTTGCCTTCAATGCCTTCTTCTTCTTCTTTCCAAAGTACTTCTTTTGTTGAGGGCATTCGGAACGAATGTGTCCCGGTCTCTTGCAATCATAGCATATGATTGGGTCTCTTTCTTTTTCTTTTTCCTTTTCCAATCATTTCTCCCTCCAAACTTTTTCCTAGGGAAGGGTTTCTTTTTCCTCATGAATTTTTTAAACTTCCTAACTATCAAACCCAAGTCCTCGTCCTCACTTTCTTCCTCACTCTCACTACTTTCTTCTTCACACACACTCGAAGTAGCCTTGAGTGCAATTGTCTTCTTCTTTGGCAGATCATCTTCATGTTGCTTCATCGTGAGCTCATGCGTCATTAATGAGCCCAAAAGTTGTTCTAGCCCCAAGGTGTTGAGGTCTTTGGCTTCTACGATCGCCGTGACCTTTGCTTTCCATGCTTTTGGCAAAGACCTGAGAATTTTACTCACAAGTTCCGGGTTAGTATAAGATTTACCCAAACTTTTTAGACCATTAATTATATCGGTAAAGCGTGTAAACATGCATCTGATGGTTTCATTGGGTTCCATCTTAAAACAACTCATATTTGTGAACTAGAATGTTCACTTTGGACTCCTTGACTTGATTTGTACCCTCGTGGGTAACTTCAAGCCTATCCCATATTTTCTTAGCGGAACTACATGTGGAGACTCTATTAAACTCATTTGCATCTAAAAGAACAAAATAATGAGTTCATGGCTCTAGAATTGAGTTGAGCCATCCTATCATCATTCTCATCCCAATCCTCCTCAGGTTTGGGAACTCGAATGCCATTAACCATGTGTGATGGTTCTTGTGGTCCCTTGACTATAACCCTCCACAAGGCATAGTCTTGTGCTTGAATGAAGATTCTCATTCTAGTCTTCCAATAGGTATAATTTGTCCCATTGAAGAGTGGAGGTCTATTGGTTGCTTGCCCCTCGGCAGGAACATTGTTAAAGGGTGTTGCCATCTAGATCTTTGGCTAAGACGGTTAGGTCTTTCAAGAAATACACAGAGCACCCGCTCTGATACCACTTGTTGCCCAGAGATGGTCACCCAAGAGGGGGGTGAATTGGGTGTTTTAAAAACTTTTTTGACTATTTAAAAAGTAAAACACACAAATATAAGAGCTAAAGCAAGAATAAAGCTATGAAGACAACCAATCGCAAACACAGGCTTTTATAGTGGTTCGGAGCCTCCACTGCTCCTACATCCACTCCCCAAAGCACCTTTGGGAATTTCCACTATAATCCACGATTACAGTACGGTAGTTTTGCGAGTTCACTACCCAACTCGTTGTTTTACACCGGGCTCACAACAAACCCTAAAACCCCCAATTTAACCTAGGCTTGGGACGCCTTTCCCTTGTTCCAAGTCCCTTGACTGGAACAAGCACAATGTTAAAAGAGTTTTACAAACAATTGGAAAGCTCTAAATAAGCAAATATGACAATGATAAACAATAGAACCCGGAAGAATCCTTTTGCCGTTGGAAGCGTGGGAAATGGTGATTCTTCCGATGTGGATCGCGTAGGTTTGAGTGTGAGCTTTGAATGCACGAGCGGAAGAGAGTAGTTGAGCTTGAAATCACTTGGGAAGCTTGAAAGCACTTGATTTCTTCACTTGAATGCACTAACTCCCTTGAACCTCTTTTCCTTTCTTCTCTCTTGAATGATTTTGCTTTGGGTTGGTGAAGAGTTGTTTAGAAGCACTTAAGAGGTCCCTTTTATAGCCCAAAAAGCAAATATAGCCGTTAGAGATAAAGTGAAGGAGATTTGAAATTCAAACCAAACCTGAAAAGTTGTCAGTCGCGTCCCAGGTGTTCCGGGGACGTCTCCGCTTCAACGAGAGACGTCTCGGCTACAAGATTTTACTTTTTACGTTGTTTGGGGACGACTCGGCTCTTTACGGGGACGACTCTGGAATTGTACCGTTTGAATCCTTGCCTTTCTGATTTGCTGAGAGGGTCGTCTCTGCACTTTACGGGGATGTCTCGGCTTGTTTGCACTTTTTGAATGGGGACGACTCCGCTCCCTCGGGGACGACTCCGCTTCTTTATCTCAGAAAAACATGTCTTCTGGAATTCCCTGAGAGAGTCGACTCCGCTCTTTCGGGGACGTCTCCGCTGCCTTATCACCGAAAAAATCATTCTCTGGAAAACCCTGAGAGAGCCGTCTCCACTATCTAGGGGACGACTCCGGAGATCTGCTTTTTACTTGCGGGGACGACTCCGCGTATGGTGGGGACGTCTCGCGCATATCTCTTGAAAACTGCCTTTCTGCCGCCACTGAGAGAGTCGACTCCGCTACTGAGAGAGTCGACTCCGCTATCGCGGGGACGTCTCCAAACGTGCCAGTTCTTCCTGTTTGTACCAGAGATGTCTCTGAGACTATCAGGAGACGTCTCGGCTGTCCCTGAACTTTTTCTTTCATCTCAAAAAAATTCTTCAATAAATTCATAAAAATTATGGAAACTTGCCTAGACATTTCTTAACAATATTCTTAATAAAACACATGAATTTCTCAATTAAATTGTTAAGATAAATGGAATTATACTCTAGTGTTTTGTATTCATCAAAATCCATTAGGGGGTCAACACCCCCTCTGGAATAGGAATCTCGTACTCCCTAAACAAAGAGTGAACAACATACCGTAGGGAAGGGTGAGCCTAGGTCTATCTAGTGGCTCACATAGAAACCTATAAATGAGTTTGGGGAAGTTGATTGGGGTGTCCTGAAGAATATAAAACATAAGGGCGAGGTCCCTCTCAGAAACAAAATCGAAGCGGCCAGTCTTCGGGAAGATGGACCTAGACAAGATGCTCAGGAGGATCCGCACCTCAACAGGAAGTGAGCTAGCGGACACCTCATCTAAGGGGGACTGAGGTGGGTATCCTAGAATGGCCGTAAGGGCCTCAGTCCTATCCTCGGGGTGTGTGGGAGCCACCCCTACTTGTGGAAGGTGGAGGATGTGGGCAATGATATCCTCCGAAATGAACAAAGGGACACCGGCTACCGTGCCCTCTATACCCCCATCTCCCCGATGGACGGTACCGTAAAACTCTCTAACTAATCCAGGGTATGTGGGGAGATCTAACGTAAGGAAATACTCTAAGCCCTGGACACGCAATCTCTCACCTATGGTGAAGCCCTCCCGGGAGAGATAGTCGAAATCGACGTATCTCCCGGTGGAGACCGCCTTCCCGGCGCACGGCCTCGCGGGAACCGCCCTCGGCGGAGAACGAGCCGGAGGTTGTGGCCTCACGGGGTCGTTCCGAGCCTTGGAACGCCGCTCGGCACCGGTCGCGGAATGGGGCCTCTTCCGGCTTGAGACAACGGATTTGCGAGGCATGGTTGACCTAGAATGGGATGAAAACCTAATGGACGATGAAAAATTGACGGGAAAAGGACCTAGGGGCGGCCGGAGACGATCTACGAGTCGACTCTAGGGTTTTGAACAGTGGCGGCGGTGAAAAGAAATGTTTTAAGCGATGAAGTTAGGGTTAAAAAGTCGGATCCCGACTGCGAGTCGACTCCACTGAGTCGCGAGTCGACTCGACCTCGAGTCGACTCCAAAATATGCGCGAGTCGACTCTCCTTATGCGCCTGTTGACCTCGAGTCGACTTCCGACTGTATGCGAGTCGACTCCCCCTCTGCTGCCATTGTTCTCGAGTCGACTCCCGTGAATGCGCGAGTCGACTCCCCCTTACGAGCCGACTCTGAAACATGCTCGAGTCGTCTCGAACCCTAGCACGCACCTTAAAATCATGCTATATTCGTGCCGAATGAGGAAAAATCACTAAATTATGGCCTGTTTTGATGATCATTGAAAAGAGACTCTATATTAGCTAAAATCTAATCATCAAAATCAGTGAACTAGTGGAAACTACCACTAGGATGGATCAATCACTCCTAATCCCCTCCTAAGCACACTAAATCTCTCTTCACTTAGGGGTTTTGTAAAAATGTCAGCTAATTGATCATTAGTGCAAACAAATTGTAGTGTCACATCACCATTCAGTACATGATCTCTTATGAAGTGATGTCTTATCTCAATATGTTTAGTTCTTGAATGCTGAATTGGATTTTTAGTTAGATTAATGGCACTTGTATTATCACAATTAATGGGTATTTTATCTTGTTTAATGCCATAATCTTCTAGTTGTTGTTTGATCCATAAGATTTGAGCACAACAACTCCCGGCTGCAATATATTCAGCTTCAGCAGTAGATAATGCAACCGAGTTTTGTTTCTTGCTAAACCATGAGATTAGATTTTCTCCTAGGAATTGACATGACCCACTGGTGCTTTTTCTATCAAGTTTACATCCAGCAAAGTCTGAATCTGTATATCCTATTAAGTTCAGACTAGATTCTTTAGAATACCATAAACCTATGTTCTTAGTTCCTATTAGGTATTTAAAGATTCTCTTAACTGCAATTAGATGTGATTCCTTAGGATTAGACTGATATCTTGCACACATGCAAACACTAAACATGATATCAGGCCTACTTGCAGTAAGATACAATAAAGATCCTATCATACCTCTATATAGTTTCTGATCTACAGATTTACCTGATTCATCTTGGTCTAATTTACATGATGAGCTCATGGGGGTGCTGATTGGCTTGTTTCCCTCCATATCAAACTTCTTGAGCATCTCCTTGATATATTTGGCTTGATTGATGAAGATGCCTCCTTCGGACTGTTTGATTTGAAGCCCGAGGAAGTAGTTCAGCTCTCCCATCATGCTCATCTCAAATTCACTCTGCATCAAATAAGCAAATTCTTCGCAGAGGCGATTGTTAGTAGCACCGAAAATGATATCATCAACATAAATCTGCACTAACAACATATCTTTGTTTTGCTTTTTCAGAAATAGTGTTGTATCTACATTACCCCTAGAGAACTCATGTTCTAATAGGAATTTGCTAAGCCTTTCATACCATGCTCTAGGTGCTTGTTTCAAACCATAAAGTGCTTTGTTCAATTTATATACGTGATTAGGGTATTGATGATTTTCAAAACCAGGAGGTTGTTCTACATATACCTCCTCATTGATATACCCATTTAAAAATGCACTTTTTACATCCATCTAAAATAGTTTGAAGTCCTTAGAGCATGCATATGCTAATAATAACCTAATAGCTTCAAGTCTAGCTACAGGAGCAAAGGTTTCATCAAAATCAATACCTTCTTCTTGATTATAACCTTTTGCTACTAGTCTAGCCTTATTCCTTATAACTATTCCATTTTCATCAAGTTTATTTTTATAAATCCACTTGGTACCTATAATTGGATATTCAGATGGTCTTTCAACTAGATTCCATACTTTGTTTCTAGTAAATTGGTTTAATTCTTCTTGCATTGCATTTATCCAATTTACATCATTTTTGGCTTCTTCTATGTGTTTGGGCTCAAAATGTGAAACAAAGGCTAGATGATTATTTAAGTTCCTAAGGGATGCTCTAGTCCTAACAGGTTGTGATAGATCATCTAGAATTAATTCCTTAGGATGCCCGTGAGCATACCTCCAAGCCTTAGTTAGCCCATGATCTACTATAGTCTCTTGGCTTGATGATGCATCTTCAATTAATTTTTGATTGTTATCTTGTAATGTCATCTCATCTATCTTTTCTTCAAGAATTTCAGCATCATCATCAAAATTAACTCTCTTGCTAGAAGAAATGTCACTAGAATCATCAAATACAACATGTATAGATTCTTCTATAACTAAGGTTCTTTTATTAAAGACCCTATAGGCTTTACTAGTTGTAGAGTATCCTAAGAATATGCCCTCATCAGATTTAGAATCAAATTTACCTAGATTATCTTTCCCATTATTATGAACAAAACACCTACATCCAAAAACATGAAAGTAATTTACCTTTGGTTTTCTGTTTTCCAAAGTTCATAAGGTGTTTTCTTTATAATGGGTCTCAATAAAACTCTATTTAATATATGACAAGAAGTATTAATGGCTTCTCTCCAAAAGTACTTAGGGAGGTTACCTTCACATAACATAGTTCTAGCCATTTCTTCTAGAGTTCTATTTTTCCTCTCCACAACTCCATTTTGTTGTGGTGTCCTAGGTGCAGAAAAATTGTGTGTTATTCCCTTTTTACTACAAAACTCATCAAATAAATGATTTTCAAATTCGGTACCATGGTCACTTCTTTATGGAATTTCTTGAAAACAGAAAATGCTTGATCCTTATGAGCTAAGAACATGACCCATGTGTATCTAGAATAATCATCTACAATAACTAGACCATATTTATTTCCACCTAGGCTTGTTGTTCTAGTTGGTCCGAATAGGTCCATGTGTAATAATTCTAGAGGTCTAGAAGTAGAGACACATTTTATGAATTTAAAGGAGTTCCTAGATTGTTTGCCATATTGACAAGCTTCACATATTTTATTCTTTTCAAATCTTAGTTTTGGCAAGCCTATCACGGAATCTCTTTTAACTAGTTTAGATATTGTGTCCATGCTTGCATGACCTAACTTACGGTGCCATAACCAACTAGCATCATTGTCCTTAGTTTCATTAACAACTAAGCATGGGTTGTGTTTGGCAAGATCCTCAAGATCTACAACATACACATTCCCACGTCTTATTCCTTTAAAAACTAAACTATTGTCATTTGGGTTTGTTACGATGCATAGTGATGGTTTAAACATAACATCATAACCTTTATCACATAATTGACTAATGCTTAATAAATTATGCTTAAGACCGTCAACATACCTAACATTATCAATAAAAGTAGAAGGGGTAATTTGTACTTTACCTATACCAATGATGTGACCTTGGTTGTTGTCTCCAAAAGTCACAGCACCTCCCTTCTTAGCTTCAAGGGTGAAGAATTGATCCTTGTCACCCGTCATGTGTCTTGAGCAGCCACTATCCAAGTACCAGCAATTTTTGTTGACCTTGGCTGCAAGACACTCCTATACAAGCAAATCATGTAATCTTAGGTACCCAAGTTTTCTTGGGTCCTTCATGGTTAGTCATGTTGGTTCCTTTTGGAACCCATACCCTTTTAATTTTTCTTTTAGTTTTTCCTTTCCTATAGTTACATACATTTGCTTTATGTCCTACAGTTCCACAACAAAAACATGTTATTTTCTTAGTTTTACTTTCTCCTGTTTTAACAAAGAAGTTACTAAGAAGTTTTTGCTTATTTTTTGGTTTATACCCTAAACCCGCTCTATTGAATACCGCTCGTTGACTATTAAGTATCATATTCAATTTTTCTGAACTATATGTAAATTTTTCAACCAAGGGTTTGTATTTTTCAAGTTCTTTAGTTAGTGTTTGTTTTTCTGCTTTTAGATTATTTAGTTCTTTTGTGATACTCTCATTTATATATTTATTGTTTTTGGGTTCTAATGTTTCTTTATTCAGCCTTTCATTTTCTTTAGTTAAGGTATTAGTCTTTTGAGTTAAGAGTTGGTTGCTTGTCTTAAGTTCTACATTTTCTTTGGTGATTAAGTTCTTATCCTTAACTAATTTATCGTATTTATGTAAGTATGATTGATTAGCTATTTTTAGTTCTTTATTCTTAAGATTTATGGCCTTATATTCAATCATTAATTCATTAAATGCATCATACAATTCATCAAAGGTAAAATCGAGATGCGTGTTGGATGTTATCTCATTTCATTGGCCATGAAACAGAAATTGGCCTTTTCTTCTTGTTCCTCATCCGATGATGAAGATGATGCGTCGGAGTCCGATAAGGTGGTGACAAAGGCTTTCTTCTTCTTGTACTTGCCGGCCTTCTTTAGTAAGGGACACTCAGCTCGGATGTGTCCCGGCTTCTTGCACTCATAACATCCAATTCCCTCATTTTCCCTTTCCTTACCTTTATCCTTGCGATAGAAATTTGAGGGGCCTCTCCTTTGATGATAGGACTTCTTGTGGTTGATGAATTTTCTGAACTTGCGCACGAGAAGAGCTTCATCATCATCTCCCTCATGGTCCTCTTCTTCACTGCTGCTACTGCAAGACAAGTCTTTGTTAGATGATGTAGATTTAAGAGCTATTACCTTTTTCTTATGGGAGGACTCTTCTTCGCTGTGCTGCTTCATTGTTAGCTCGTGAGTCATTAGGGATCCAAGGAGCTCTTCAAGTGGAAGCTTGTTCAAGTCCTTAGCTTCTTGGATTGCCGTCACCTTGGCTTCCCATGACCTTGGTAGACAGCGAAGAATTTTTCTGACAAGATCACTGTTAGTATAGTTTTTGCCAAGGCTTTTCAGGCCATTGACAATGTCAGTAAACCTAGTGAACATGCTAGTGATTGTCTCATTAGAATCCATCTTAAATAGTTCATACTTATGAACTAATATATTTATTTTGGATTCTTTGACTTGATTCGTGCCCTCATGGGTCACTTCAAGTCTGTCCCAAATCTCTTTTGCAGAATTGCAAGTAGAGACTCTATTGAATTCATTCCTATCTAATGCACAGTATAGCACATTCATTGCTTTAGAATTGAGTTGTGCCTTTCTCATGTCATGTTCATCCCAATCCTTTTCGAGTTTGGGTACAGTGACACCCTCTACATAGATGGATGGGATGTATGGTCCATTTGATACAATGGTCCACATCTCATAGTCTTGGGCTTGGATGAATATTCTCATCCTAGCCTTCCAATATGAATAGTCGGATCCATTAAAGAATGGGGGTCTTTGGGTGGACTGACCCTCAATGTGTGAAGATCCAAATGGGGTTGTCATTTCGATCTTTTACTCTTAGGGTAGAAGAGTTTAGGCTCTCATACCACTTGTTGCCCAGATAGACAACCCAAGAGGGGGGGTGAATTGGGTTTTAAAATAATTTAGCAATTGAAACTTTTGTGGATGACTAATTAATGTTTTTGTGAGATGATTAATTAGTTGTTATGTGCTGTGAATGAAATGAGAGAAATAGAGAGAGACAATCAATCACAAACACAATGTTTTATAGTGGTTCGGAGCTAACCCTTGCTCCTACGTCCACTCCCCAAGTCTCACTTGGGAATTCACTATAACCCCTTGGATTACAGCCGGTTGTTTTACAAGCTCACAACCAAACTTGTTGTTTTACGAGCTCACAACGAACTCGGTCGGTTTTTCCTGGCTCACCGACTAGAACCACCCCGATTGTTTTTCCGGGATCACAATCGAACCCTTACACACATTGGTTTTACACTCGGCTCACCAACCAACCTCTACACCCTTGATTCAATCCCCCGATTGAACCAAGCAAAGACAAGATGTAAATAAAAGGGACAAACAGAAAACAAAGCTTCTCAAAAGCAGATAAATAATAATATAAACTGAAGAGAGGTTAGAAGCCCTCAAACACGTTTGAGTTGGAGTTGAGTAGGGCTTCTTGAGCTTCGGGTCTCCTCTTGAATGTCTGGTCGACTTGAATGCAGGAGGAAGCTTCTTTAAATGCTGGAAAGAGGAAGTTGGATGGAGTTAATGCCGCTCTTCCCTCTTTTCGTTGAAAACCAACTTGCAGAGAATGAAAGCTTGATCTCTTTGAATGGAATGGTGCTTAACTGCCTTGCTACAGTCCTCTGTGGCTATTTAAACCATCCCCCACGGAAACTAGCCGTTAGACATCTTTTTCTGCCCGTTCTGCACACTCTGCACAACCTGACAATATGTCCGTTGGGGTTGGAGTCGACTCGCGCGATCAGGAGTCGACTCGGCTGTAGCGGGAGTCGACTCATGCTTTTCTGGAGTCAACTCGGCAACTATTCCGGATTTGAATTAAAGTAGCCTCTTCGACTGGGAGTCGACTCGTCTTGATCCGGAGTCGACTCGCCAACTTCTGGAGCTGACTTGGCATTTTCGGAGTCGGCTCCTCCCATGAAATCCGTAGATCAACTTTTCAACTTGGTCCGCTCGAGTCGACTCGACAGTCCTAGGAGTCGACTCGGCGCTCAGAGCCCGAACTCCCGATCTTCTGTCTTTTGGCTTGTCCAGTCTTGGAGTCGACTCGAACTGTTCCGGAGTCGACTCGGCTCTCAGAGACAGTAAATCGGTCTTCTGTCTTTTTGGGGTCGGCGCTGTCTCGGAGTCGACTCGTGTATTGCGGGAGTCGACTCGAATCTCAGAGTCCGAAAACGGTTCTCTGACTTTTGCCTTGTGTTCCACTGAGAGTCGACTCTCACTTTCTTTGGAGTCGACCTGCCAACCATCGGAGTCGACTCGCGTTCCACAGGAGTCGACTCGAATCTCAGGGTCGAAATTCGCTCTCTGACTTTTCTGTCTGTAACTTCTTGGAGTCGACTCATATTACTCCGGAGTCGACTCGGTAAACATCGGAGTCGACTCGCGCACTTCAGGAGTCGACTCGCCGACAGGTTTTGAGATGTGTTCTTCTGTCCATCTGTCTGTTCTCAGTCGGAGTCGACTCGTAATGACCCGGAGTCGACTCGAGCCCGTGCCAGTGATTCTGATACGCTTGGAGTCGACTCGTAATATCTCGGAGTCGACTCGAGTCTCAGATTTTGGTTCAAACTGACTTCTTAACTTATCCAAAATACCTTGAACCAAATCTAGAGACACTTAGACAAGATTTTCACTGAAACACTCAATTGAATTCATTAGTAAAATATAAGATATACTCAAATGCTTTGAGCTCATCAAAATCAAATAGGGTTTCAATCAATCACTCCACACTTGGAATTTGAAGGTTGGCAGTTGAGATATAACGAAGCAGGGGATGCGGAAGGGAGTGATCAAAATATGAAGCTTGGGACTCGACTCGAACGGGTGAAGAAATCAGGGGATAAGCTTGGGAAGTTTGCTGGGATTAGTCCGGAAGGATGTTGGGATGTGGAGAAGATAAGGATGCTGGGAGGAAGATACGATGGGAAGATGAACTGGGATGCAAATCCGGATGGGGTTGATCCGTGGAAGCTTTGGAAGAAGAATCGGAAGCATGGGAGATGAAGATGAGCAAAGATCATGGGATTCGGCTGGTGGTTATTCCGAAATAGAGGAAGAATACGTGTGGTTGCCGTGAAGCTCGCAAGGATGAAGCTCATCCGGTTGAGATGCAGCTGGGGAAATCTAGGAGGTGGGTCGAACGGCTGCGAGTATGAACAGAGGAGTTTCTTCGTGGACGTGGCTTGTATTGATGAAGACTCGGACTCTGTTCCGAAGCAATAGGGAATACGTGGGTGATGAAGGTTATCCGGAAGAAGATGAGAGCTGGTGCCGTTTGGGAGTGATCCGGAAGAGGCCAACGCGAACGGGAGGATGGAAGATCACGGACAGGATGTGGGCTGCGGAGGCCATGCACGCATGAGATTGGTTGTTCCGCGAGATAAAGATGATCTCGGAATAGGGGAGGTTGGAAGAGAGACGCGTGGAATTTGTTGATGGATGCTAAACGGTAATGAAGGGATGCGGCTGGGAGTGAAGATGTTGAGACTTTGTTTGTGAACATGGGAGTGAAGGAGAAATAAACTATTTGGGAGGAATACGCTAAGAAAAGGAATTGGGGTTGACTCGGAATATTGAATTTTTAAATGGAGATGATATGGAAAAAATGACTGGTGAACGACTGGGAAGTGAATCCCGGGAGTTTGATACAGGGGATGTGATCCTATTCAGCTGGGAACATGTGTGGGAAGAAAATTAGGTGACTGAGATGTGACGCAGGAAAGTTTGGTGGAGTCAAATGTGGGAAAGAAACAAGGGAGGATGGATCTGAGAGGGTCTTGATTTGCGGGGTGCATATGATTTGGGTTCAGAAATTAATGAATTTGACTTGGACCTGCATACATTAAAACTCAATCAGTAAATAAATAAGTAAAACAAACTCGAATTAATTTATTAAAATGCAATGATGAAGGGTAACACATTTTTAGTTAAATTTACAAAATATGTGAATTAAAATAATGATAAGTTCTATGAATAAGATATGAATTTATGCATTATTTAGCACTTATCAAACTCTGCTATAGACAAGGCTATAGAAGCAGTCAACTCCTTACCCGACAATCAGTTTTCCACAAATTTTCTTCCTTGGAGAACTCGGCATGAACCCGGTATGTTTTGATAAGGATGCGCTGCGTCTGGCTAAAGACGTTAAACTTAGCGCTTGTTGGGAGGCAACCCAATTCTCGTAGGTTATTTCTGCACATTTTTTTATTGCATATTTTTCAATTTCTTAGCAGGAGTTCTCATATTATTGATGCAACTACGGTAAAATGCTTCTATCCTCCATATGCATCATATTTTCGTCCAAAATAAAATTAAATGAAATAATAAAAAATAAAATATAATAATATAATATTTCAAAAAAAAAATATTGAGGACAATGTCTGGTCTAAGTTGAGGGGTATAGGATTCGAATTTTTGAAGAAATTTTTCGTATTTTTAATATTTCATCTTAAAAAAAAAACGAACCTAATTTCTATGCCTTAGTGCTGAAATGATAAATGCACAAAGTATATAAAATCTAACAAGCCCAATGATTAGTCAGAAGTAAGTCAATTTGAGTTCTTTTTATTAAAAGTTCTTTTAGCGAGTTGTAAGATAATTTTACTTTGGAATTTCACAATACACATGGCCTGCACTTCTAAGGGTTAGGTTCAACATTATGTTGTTAAGTCTGGTAGCAACCTTGAGTCCTGATGAATCATACCTATCTAATTCACTATTATCAAAAAAAAAAAAGAGTGAATTTAGTCAGGTACATCGAAAAGGGCTACCTATTGTCAAAGGTCAGCGAGCTTGTGATGATGAACCCGAGCATAGGTCCGTAGGGGAGTCTTGATGCCCAACACCTTATGCCATTCTGGTGTGGGAGTTGTTGACTGAATGCTCGCTACACGGAGGAATCATTACAAGAGTAAAAGTGCATAATTTATTTATAAATATAAAATAAATAAATTAGAAAAAAAAAGAGAGAGAAAATAATATTGACCTTGAAAAGATGATAGTGTGAAAGCCGTCGTTGTAAAAATTCGAGTAAACTGGAATATTACAGATAAAGCCCTTGAGGTATTAAAGTAAACATCCACAACTCTCGAAATCCTGGGAAAATAGGATGATTTTGAATCAGTGATTAGGTCTTATCTGGACCAATTCTTGGAAACTACTAGCTTTAGCAGTATTTTGGGGGATCTAAAGTCTTACTTGTGTATGGTCCAGATATCACCGAGCACCCAAGTATAAATTAACCTTACAACTCTCTAACGGGAAACTTAATAACTTCAACTTAAGTTGCATACCTGACCTAGGATTTGGGCTGACTTAGTAATTAAAACTTTGTGTGTTTTGAAATTCTTGGCATTTATGCATTTGAAATTAAATTTTATAAAACAATAAACTCTTTGGGTAGAGACAACAGTTTGTGTGGTATCTGAGCCGGAAATCCTCACGAGACAAAAACTCGTCCACTAGGGCCACCTAGGGGTTTAAAGCCTTATTGCATACGGTAAATGCAATCGCGATTCCTGGCAAAAGTGAGTTAGTTTTTTTTATTATTATTATTTTATTTTGCTCGAGGACTAGAAAAAAGTAGGTTGGGGGGGTGTGATAAGCGCTAAATAATGCATAAATTAATATCTTATTCATAGCACTTATCATTATTTTTAATTCACATATTTTTAAAAATTTAACCTAAAAAAAAATGTGTTACCTTCATCATTGCATTTTAATAAATTAAAGGTAATTCGTGTTCTATTTATTTATTTACTGGTCAAGTTTAATGTGTGGCAGGTCAAGTCGAACTTATTTGGGATGATTCCTGAACCTAAATCGCAGGCACCCCATGAATCAAATCCTCTCATATCTCAATTCAGTCCAATCTCTTATTTCTTTTCCAACATTGAGCTCAACAACTCAACGTCTCCCTCAACTTCCCCTCATCCCAATCATTTCCCCTGTTCCATGTCATCCGATCTTTTACGTGATTCACCCCAGCCTCAAAACAGAACCCATTCCCAGCCCGTCCGAACCTCAGGATTTCATCCAATTCCTCCCATTCGTTAACCCAATTTAACACACTCGTTTCTCCCGCAATGCATGCCAAACAACATCAGCGTCCACACCGTCTCAGGCCAATCCTCATTACGATTCATCATTCACCCCATGTCAAAGATCCTTCCACGTTATTCTCCCAAACAGAGCCGCATCTGGATGAACCCAAATCCCAGCATTCCATTGTCCGTGGATCCTCTTCTTCCTCCCATCCGTTTGGAACCAAATCCCAGCATCTGGATTATTTCCCAGCCGAGATCCCATTGATTTGTGATGATCCCTTCCGCATCCAAAGCTTCTTCATTCCGTCTTCATCCCAGCTCCCATCCTTCATTCCATTCTCTTCTCAGCATCTGTATCTCCACGTCACCACGGAGTGGATCAACATCCCAAGTGCATCCCGAGCTCCACGGAATCTCCTGTTTTGGAACCACTCCCAGCCGGCATGCCAGATTGACTCAAACCAATCCAAGCATCCCACGTTCGGCCATCCGTGGATCACGTCCCAGCATCCTTATCACCTTTCGCATCCGATTCCTCCCAGCCAAATCAAACTTCCCGTATTTTCTTTCTTCTCCGAACACCAGCATCATGCACGTCGTCCCCCTGGCTCAATCCATCTTTCCTCCCAACTTCACACTCCCAGTTCATTTTCTCTTACAAATCCAACCAAACTCCCAGCCGAGATCTTCTTAGCTTCCCCCTCGCGCCTGTGCCCATCTTCTCCGTGATTCACTGCATCCAATAGATTCATCTACGGATTATCAAACTTCCCAGCTTCTTCTGGAATCCCATCTCCTTCCGTTCATGAACATTATCCCCATTGCATCATCCCGCATCTTTAGCCGTGGCATCAATCATCATCCCCGTCCTCGCTATCCCCTGTTCCCAGCTCGTTTTATCTTCATCCGAATCATCCCAGCGTCCAAGCCAATCGTCACCCATCCGGGCTTAATCTCCCAACGTCCAAGATCTTGTTCCGGACTCCCAGCTTCCACCGTGAAAATCTTCATCCACGTCCGCAACATTCCAGCCGTTCGGGTTGACTCCATCACCCACGTCGCATCCCCTGCTCCGCTAGATCTAAGCCAAGATAGATGCAAATCCAAGCTTCCCAGCGTCCGGATAAACTTCATCTTCCTCTGTTTCGGAATCAAGTCTCAAACTCCCTCCGGATCACACGTCCTTCTGCATCCAAAGATCCCTCTGTTCTCAGCCGTATCCCTCTACCGAACTCAGGATCCGATCTTACCTCCCGGCTCATGGATTCGGTCTCCTCTTCCGGCTTGATCCCAGCTCCTCCCAGCCGAGATCCCAACATCCAAGTTCATCCTCTGCATCTAGTTCGCATCTTTCCCAACTTCCGGATCATTTCACGTCCACAGATCCACCGTTCCCAAGCTTCCTTTCTTCCGGATTGAGTCCATTGACACGGATAAACTCCAAATCCTTATCCAAATAGCATTCCATCCGAGATTCTCCCGAGCTTCATGGATCACGGATCATCACCTTCTTCTGCATCCTCCACGCGTCCGGATCAACTCCATCCAGCAGCATGCCTTCCGCGTCCTTATCATTCCACTCTCACGTGAAGCAAAATAGAAGGGGGGCAGCCTATAAAAGGAGTCAAGTTTGTAAAGGGGAGAAGCCATTCTCTCCTCCGTTCCATTCTTCTTCCCCCATCAAGCTTGGAGCAAGCCGAATCCCATGAAGTCAAGAGAGAGATTATTTTTGGGTATTCTGGGAATGATTTCCCAGAAGAGCTGCAAGGGAGCCGTTTTCAGTAGAAGCTACACCAGAAGGGGATGTCGAAGAGATGGAGGTAGCCATGATGGGAGCCCGCTGCTGTGCTGCTGCTGCCGTCTACCACTGCATGGAAGCCTAAGCTCTTCTCTAGGGCCGGATGTAGCCCTAACAAAGGGCCAAGGGTTTTGTATTTGTTTTATTTTATTCTTGGAGTTGTATAAACTTTATTTACTCCTAATGAATATTTTATTTCATCTTATATTTAATTTCTGTGATTTTAAATATGACGTTTATACAACTGTTCTTCATGATCACTAAGTAAATATAAGATAGTCCATGCTTAGGAAAGATGTGGTGTCCTGCCACATTAGTTTAGGGTAGACATTTCATGCCAACTGAAGATGGATTATTTCCAAATTACTTTTGTGAATTTCTATTTAAATGCTTATTAGGCCTTGTAGCCAATTTGCATGTTATCCAAGAATAAATTAATAATACAAAATAACCCTTGTTCCGATGTTAGTGGGTGAATTCCTTGCCCTAGGTTCCCTCAAACTGATATCATTTTAATGCATTTTCATTAAATTCTTAGTTTAATTTTCTTACAAATTCTCCTTTTTAAATATTTTTTTTAAAAAACAACTGTACCCCAATCCCTGTGGATCGATACCCGTAATCACTATCTACCAGATACGTGCTATTGCGTGGTCTTAAAGTTGACTATCAATAATCTTATGTTGCTATACACAGCAAGTTGCTATTGATAGCTATCCATATCCTGATGGCAGCCATCGAGTAGTGTACAACACTCTGCGATGCAAACTTGCCACCGCAGACGATCTGGGTCTAATCTGATTTAGCATAAAATAGGACTCATTTATCAATTGTGGCAAAAATATGGAACCCATTGTATTATATTTATAACTAAAGGAGGGGACTGTCATGGTGTTCTATCATAAAGAAGGGATTATAATATCAAAATTCCAATTTGCAAATAGTAGCGAGAGAGGAAGAGATAAAATAACACCTTAATCCAGTTTCTTAGTTTGTGTATCACATGCTTGCTTAAGGTTAACTAATCTCTTCTTAGCATAATTCACGTTGGTGAGAGGGTACTTGACTCGAGAGAAGAACAAAAAAAATTCAGATATCTACTATTTACCAACCAATAGAAGATAATGCTACATTTTAGAAAATGGTATAAAATATTATTGGGTGCTATTTTATGCCTTCAGGACATTGTTTTAATGATAGTGTTGTAACTTTAATTATCATAGACTGAAAATTTTTATTGGTTCCTATAACATTATAATAAATCAATTTCTAAAGAGAATATTTTTTTGGTATAGCCTTAACAACTATGTATTGTTATAGCATAAACTAACTATAAAAGTGATAGTATTTTTTTTACCATCAATGATATAATAATTTTTATATTTTTACTTTATTGTACTTGGATGTTACTAAACTGATGCAAGAAACTAATCTAAAACTACCTCATTGCTATTCATACCAGAATGATAGGACTAGATAGTAGTCTGTTTTTTCGACCTAGGGGTCTAAGAGTAAATGGAATATCATCCTTCAATTTTTCGGTCTATGATCATTTTACCATGCCGAACTTAGTATCATCCTAAGTCGATGTAATGCTAAATGTACTTTTCTTGACTTGACTATCTCAACAAAGCTTCTTTTTGTAAAATTACTTGAACGCCCTCTTAACTTAAGACTACTTTCACTTAGTAGTTAGTACTTCTCGAGTTTAAATAATTTCAAAGTGGTCCCAAAGTAAGTTAAGTGGTTCAATATGGTCCTAAGTTCCATCCAGCATCTAATGGCATTAAGATGTCGTCATAAAAGATAATTTTTCTCTCATTAGAATGGTTATTTATCAAAAAATAACATCTCTTCTCCTCTTTTCGTCCATCCTTAGTCCCACCACTCCTTCCTCTTCTAACACCTCCTCCTTTCTAAACCCTACCGCCATCCTTATCACTTCTCTCCATCCTTCCTCTTTATCTAACTTGGTCCCACACAAAATCCATCCACTCCCACCACCTCCTCTTCCAATATATCCTCCTCATCCTTTCTAAGTTCCGCTACCATCCTCATCTTCCTCTCTATCTAACCTAGTCTCGAGCCAGACTCACTTCCACCATCTTCTCCTCATCCAACATGTCCCCTTCCTCCTCTCTTAGCTCTGCCACCCTCCTCATCCCTCCTCTCTATCTAACCTAGTATTGAGCACCACCCACTCCCACCACCTCTTCCTCATACAATACCTCCTATTCCTCTTCTTTAAACCCCACCACCACCCTCATCCCCCCCTCTTCATCTAACCTGGTCATGAGTTCTACCCTATCCCCACCATCTTTTCCTCTTCCTCCTCTTTAAATCCTGCAGTAGTCCTCATCCCTCCTCTCCATCTAACTTGATCCTAAGCCCTATCCAGTTGCATCATCTCCTCCTCTTCCAACATTTCCTCCTCTTTAAAACCCACAATTGTTCTTATCCCTTCTCTCCATTCCTCCTCCCCATCTAAACAACTCCTCATAAGGGTATTTTAGTCCTAAAAGTCTTACATGAGTATCACATAATGGAATCCCATGAGCTCAGGATAAATGAAATAGATGAGGGGAACACATTGAATCACATAACTAACTTGAAGGATTACTTGGAACTTTTAAGTTTGAGGCATACTAAGTAAACTACTCAAGTTGAGGGAGTGTCTAAGTAATTTTTCGATCTTTTTTATATGCATATTAGTTAATGACCAAAATAAAGCTTATATTCTTTTACCTAAACAAAGCTAACAACTAATGGAAATAGGCATATACTAATAAAAATTTTTATTTGTGTATGACATGTTCTGTCGATGGTCAATTAATCTCTTCTCGTAGAAAAGAACTAACTCATTTTAGTGGTGAGGTGATTGACTTGTAAAGAAGTTACACATAAAATATTAAAGTCAGCACTAAATCAACCAATAAGAGATAATGTTAAAGACAAGGGAACAAAATTTGTTCAACTACCATTTAGGACTTCGGTATATTATTATAATGTTGCAGTTATAATGTCTATAGATTGAAATCTTTATTCACTGTTATAACATCATAAAAAATTGCTATCTAATAAAGAAGTCTATAAAATATTTCTTTGTATATAGTTTTAACATTGTGATAAAAATAATTATATGTTAATCAAATATAACATACAAAACATACATATCTTTTTAACTCTACCTATATTTTGTGCATAGTCGGTCTCAAGCCTGGAAAAAGGAAAAGAGTTGCGTTAGGTTGATAGTTTACATAAAACTACAATCACATCCTATAAATATGCATCCATGTAAAACAACTGTTGGGATATTCCCTACTAGTGACAAGCATAGGATCAAGGTGTAGTGAAAAAGTCGTCAATGATTAACTAGAGCAATCTTCAAAAGCGACATACCATATAGGTGCCCGAATGTGGTAAGATGTAGGAAAGGGTTCACACACTATAATAGATGGGTGTAGGTAAAGAAGTTTATCCAGAAAAGTAAGATTGTTTAGTAACTTGGAATAAGATCTTTAATAGAAAATTTGATGGAATTAACAGGTACAATGGCTAGGAGGAGAGTTAACCTAGCTTTTCTGCAAGAGACTCTATGGATAGAAGAAAAGGCAAAGGAAGTTGGTAAGACTTATTATAAACTTTGATATACTGTGAAATATAGAAATAAAAATGGAGTAAGAACTATTATAGGTAATTGTTTAAAAGATGAGATTCTAGATATTGAGAAACTAGGAAATAAAAAAATCTTGGTAAAATTAATATTTAGGAAGAAGTCTATTAATATGATTAGTGTGTATGCTCCTCAAGTAGGATTAAGTGATGCTACAAAGAGATGCTTTTGGAAGGATATGGATGCACTAATTCAAGAGATTTTTAGTGGAGAAAAGGTACTTATGAGAGAAGATTTGAATTGGTACATTGAGAAAAATGTGTAGGCTTTGAAAGGGTGTGTGGAGATTACAGTTTCAGAGATAGAAACAAAGAAGGAAATGCCTTTTTTTTAGTTAAACAAGGAGATGTTATTTTGGAGAGAACGTAATGCTCGTTTGCATGGCGATGGCCCTACACATGAGTGTGTTCTTCTGAGAGAGATTACTTTTTGTATTGTGACTCGGATTAATCTCACACGGGGTGTCATTCCATCTCCAGCTAATAGATGGCTTCACAGTTCGTGGAGATTCTCTGATGATATCTTTTGACACTCTCATCATTTTGTTCTTACAAGCTTTGTAGTTAGTTGTTGTGGCTAGAGGGGTATGCCCTCCTAGCCTTTGATTTCTGGGGTATGCCCCTGTGCATTTGTACGTCATTTCTTCAATTTGGATATATACATACTTACCTTTATCCAAAAAAAAAAACTCCATGACTACAAAGGACCATTTTTCTTTGCCCTTTATTGACCAAATATTAAAAAAATTAGCCGGTCAGGGTTTCTATTGTTTTTTAGATGGTTATTCTAGATATAACCAAGTGACTGTATACCCCGATGATCAAGAGAAAACCACCTTCACATGTCCATTTGGGACATTTCCGTATAGAAGAATGCCATTTGGACTATGCAATGCGCCCGCGACATTTCAACGATGTATGATGGCTATTTTCTCTGACATGGTAGAAAAATTTCTGGAAGTATTCATGGATGATTTTTCAGTTTTTGGCCCCTCATTTGATGATTGTCTCAATAATTTAGCCCTAGTTCTGAAAAGATGTAAGGAGACCAATCTAGTGCTAAGTTGGGAAAAGAGCCATTTCATGGTTCAAGAGGGTATAGTCTTGGGACACATTGTGTCCAAAAGGGGTATTGAGGTGGATAAAGCTAAAGTTGATCTTATTTCTAATCTTCCTCCACCCAAATCTGTGAAACAAATCCGTTCTTTTCTAGGCCATGCTGGTTTTTACCGTCGCTTCATTAAAGACTTCAGCAAAATCTCTAGGCGCTTGTGCAATCTCCTTGCCAAGGATACACCCTTTATCTTTGATAAAGCATGTGAGGAGGCCTTTGAAAAGCTCCGATCTAAGTTGACTACAGCACCCGTTATACAACCTCCCAACTGGACACTTCCATTTGAACTCATGTGTGATGCTTCTGACTATGTCATTGGGGCGGTTTTAGGACAACGACTAGATAAATTACCTCATGTCATCTACTACGCTAGTAAGACACTCTCAGATGCATAATTGAA
>NW_024069592.1:0-36499 GCF_009389715.1 Phoenix dactylifera
CGATTCCAACTCTACTCATTAGGGTTTATCGATCATCGAGATAATTCCTGTGAGTCCCACCATCCACCAGTGACACCTAGCAGCATGTAGTGGCTACCCAGTAGAATAGAATGATGAACCTCTAGGTGCAGTTATCGTGTGATACAGTCCTTCTATCATGGATCCCTACAGGACGGAGGTCATGGATAACTCGTCAAACCCCTTCGTCTGTCATATGTCAAGATTTATTCGACTCGAGTTCGATAGTGAAAACTCTTTCTCCACTTTGTATTACTGCCCTGGCCAAGGTCTTAGAACTCAGTCTGACAAATCACATAGGATCACTCCTCTTCTATCAAGGTCGATAGATTCCATGTAAGTGCATACCCTACTCCTACAGTGAACTTACTACAGCCAATCTACACTACAAGGACCCATATAACTAGAGACCATGTATACGTGCAGTCAAACTACAATAACTATTGGGAATTTGTATCCTAAATGTCAATCGTCAGCATATTGATGATTGAATTTTGTTAAATGAATTGATAAATTAATAAAGTGTTATTTGGCATTATTCATCATTTCATCTTCAGATGAACTCTTATATGATGAAGTCCTTAGGACTTATGTTATGATAAAGGAGGATTTATCTTTGAGTCCTTAAAACTTGTTCGCGACCAAATGATATGTTGTTACTAGGACGACAGCATTATCGAGATTAGGTCGTTGTGTGACATATACGTTGGTTGTCCTCTTAACCAAGGAGTGTGGAGACAACTGGTATGCCACACAGGTGAAGTGTAGGAGTACATTTCACTGAACGTGACCAAATTCCGGAACGCTCTACTGTCGAGAGATGTTCCGAGTGGATATGGGTATAAGTTTGGCCCTCTGACCTGAGACCTGCAACCTGTGACTAGCAAGCAACTCACTGTACTTTGGTACCGGACTACCTGAATTTCTAATTCAGTGACGGAAGGTCACTGGGTGCAGTCAAGTACTTGCGTAGTCAGTTGTGAGTCAAGATGAAATTGACCCCTCCTGAAAACAGGAGATAATGTCTTGTGATTAATTTAGCAAAATCTTGGCCAGGGGTAATCCCAGTGAGGAGTCACGGGATATCTAAAGTTAATCACATAATGGATGTACTAATTATAGGGTTGACAGTGAGCTCTAAGTCATCCTGGCATTAGGAGTCAAAGGGATTGAATTATACAGTAACCATAGTTCAGGGTTCCAGAATATTTGCTTCGCATATATTCGGCCTATCCGGATGTTGGGTACCATTGCTAGATGGTCACATCAATTAGTGTAGGAAATTGTTCCTATACTACCGGCTTAGGTTCGAACCTATGAGGTCACACGCATAGAAGATTCCTGATTGATCAAGAAAGCTGATGAATGATTAAGAATCATTCAGGGATAATTTGGGTCAATTTGATTGGCAAATTTCTTATGAAATAATTAAAGTAATTATTGAAGGATTAATTAGTAATTAAATTACTAATAAACTCAATTTGATTGAGTAATTGTGCTAAGGATGAGCCAAATTGAATTGGATTCAAGTTTGGGCTCGATCAGGATTTTGACCTGATTGGATTAGATTAGAACCAAAAAGGACTTAAGCTGATCAAATTAATTTTAAATTAATTTGTTCTTAATTGGGGATTGACCTAATTGGGATTAGGTCCAACACAAAGTAATTAATTCAATTTGATTGAGTTTGCATGAGCCAAAAATTGAATTGGATTCAATTTGAGCTCAATTAGGGTCTGACCTGATTAGATTGGGTTCAACCAAATTGCTTTGTTTTAATTCGGGTTTGACCAAATTTGATTAGGTGCAACCCAAGGGGATTAGGCTCAGATGATGTGGCAATTATTGGTGACATGGAATTGGATTTCATGAATTTTAAATAAACCAAAATTATTGCATGGCACATGGACCCATTGCTTGACACATGGCGACATTGTTTGTTATTTGAATTTAAATTCAAACATTAAGCAATGTGTTAAATGATTTTAATCACTCAAACCATCAGCCAAGGTGGCGTATGAGTTTTTGAATGGATTAAATTCGAATTTCAAGAGGTGATTTCGAAATTATGAAGTGTTTTACCTTGCCGCATGGATTTCAAATTCCTTTCCTCTTGCACATGTATTTAAAATTTGAATTTAAATCAGATTTGGTTGAGATCTGATTTGGGTTGTTCCTTTTTCTTTGCATGTGCCAACTAAAAGAGGTTTTCTAAAAATAAATTTCGAATTTTGAATGAAAATTTGGAGGCCATTAAAAGGGGTCAAACATGGGCACCAAAAACACATCCATTGCAGCCTTCTTCCTCACCCGCCTCCTCTTCCTCTACTTCTCCATTTTAGATAGGGTTTTCAGGGTGAATATCTGGAAGATTCAAGATCAGATCTGAGTCCTCTACTTTTCTTACAAACCTCATCTCCATCTGCTTCAAGACGATTGATCAAGAGTTGATTGAATCCCGACGGGCAGATTTCAGCTTTCAAGTGTTCTGCAACTGCTAGCACTGTTGCGGAAGAAGATCCTTCAGGACTTCGCGTGTACTTCTCGTAGAGGCCATTCGTGTGCGTGGCTGCGAAGTCAAGAATCAGATTCACAACTTTCATCCATCATAAAAGGTATTAATCTAGCATTAATTATTTATTATGGTGTCAAGGTCTAGGTCCGATTCCCCGTGGTTTTACCCTCTTTTGGGGCTCCTCACGGAGATATCTCCAGAATCCATTCGATGGATATTCGGAGATTAATTGGAATAGAGTTCTTAAGTTTCAGATCTGATAGTTAATCATGCATAAAAGTTTTAGCATAATTGTTTAAAACGATTCCGGCATAATCCTATGTGTTCTTAATGTGCTGATTTCTAGATTTGATCTTGTAAGCATGCATGAATTAAATTGTTTGATTCATTTTTTCCACTGTATTTTTGAAATTTTAAAAGAACTACGTGTGGCTTGATTCCCCTTGTGAAGGGGTACGTAGGCAACCCGATCAGGTTCAGCCATGGTTTTCAAAAAAAAAAAAAAAATTCAGCATGCTAAACACCGAAGAACCTAGGAATAACTTTCATTGGTATCAGAGCCAGTTTTATGTTTAAACTTTTATGTTTTAATTCTTGCAATTAAATCTGAAATCATTAACATATTTAGATTAGATCTAAAGTGCTTTTTATGATTGATTTAATTGCTGATTATGCATGATTAAGTAGATCTGAAATTTTGGATGCATATGATGCATGTTTGTGTTAGGATTAGTAACATGAATAAATCTGAAATCATAATATTGTTTAGATTATATCTAAATAAAGTTTATGATTCATATGATCTCTGATTTTAATGAACAAATCAGATCTGAAAACAAAAGTGAAAAAACAAATACATAAGATGTATGTTGTTTGTATTAATTCATGTTGTTATGTATATGTGATGCATGAACATAAAACATAATGACTTAAACATGAATTAAATCTGATTACATGTGATTAATTACAAAAACTCAGATCTGAAAATATGTTTTAAGAACTGAAAGATTGTAATTAATATGTAATTAAAAAGAAATATGCAATGATCAAAACTTTCATAAGTCTAAACTTAATTGAGAATTAAGTGTTATGAAATAGAATTGTAACTCAATTAATTGACATTGCATAATTCTTTGGGCATATGGGTTAGCTTGAATCAAGTTCTTAGGATTGGGTTAGACCTAAGGTTAGAATCAAACATGGTCTAATTAGAGTTAATTGATCAAATCTAATTAAGTAGTAACTAGATTAGGTCAAGGAAACTCTAGGTTAAATACAATAGTTGTAGATTGATCAATTCCATGTCTTTGATTAGACCAAGATGGAACTTGATTTAGGCTCAGAGGTGTAGCCCGAGTCATTTGAGTAAATCAAATCAAAATTGATTAACCAGTCGGTGTCTAAGGTAAGTTTGGCAGTTTTGACCGGTGGTTTTTAATTGGGAGCTACTCGCACTGATTCGTCTTTGTCGAGTTAATGGCATATCCTTTCCACCGATCTCACTTACCTGGCCGACATGGTCAATCACATTTTGATTGGATCACTTAATGATTCGAGTTAGCCCATGTCTTAAGAAAAATCAGTATGACTGATTTAGGTGTCTCCTTAACTGGTTTGAGTCTAATCTGATTTGGTGAAGTCAGTGGGAGAAATTAGACTAACCGGATCTTCTCATCTATCCTAATTATGAAATCCTCTAAAATTATTAGGTCCTTAAAATAAAATGGTTATGGGGATAACTAGGTCATAGCCTCCCATTAAGTTGGGTGATAATGGGTCCAATGTTTTGATAATTATTGGAGGCGCCACATGCCTGGTACTTATCAAGCATTGGAATTGTCATTCAATATATGATGAGTTAAGTGTACCTTCAATAGGCGGTCAGGTGAGCCGAGCCACACTCGGGCTTGGTCGTCTATTAGTTGATTAGACTTAACCCTATCATTTAATGGTTGGACCTGACTAGGGTATTCGGTGGAGGCGCCACACGCCTGCCGGAAAACCTAGGGCAAAATCATCACTAGAAGTTGCTTGGTGAAGCAATTGGTTAAGAACCTACCAATAGGTGCATATGGGTTGGCCGAGCCACACTCGGGCCTATATGTGATCTATTGGGTTCTAGTGCCCACTAAAGAATTAGGAGTAATTTTTCGAATTAGAGGTAGAGGCTACCAATTTGTATAAAATATTGGGAATACCTTTAGACTAAAGTCCAAGTCTATTGAGTTTAATCAATTCATATACTAATAGCCAAATTTTCTTTTTATGCAGAAATGACCACTAATTTGTCACTTCGCACATTGTTGGACAATGACAAGTTGACTGGTCCAAATTTCAATAATTGGCATAGGAAATTGAAAATAGTGCTAGAGCATGAGAGGATCCTTTATGTGATAACGGATCAAGCACCTGAGCAGCCCGCTGCTAATGCATCAAGATCGGCCAGAGACACTTATCAGAAGTGGCTCAGTGACCGGATCACTGTTCGATGCATCATGTTGGCAGCAATGAGTAATGAGTTTAGTAGGCGTTTTGAGAATACGCAGCCGGAAGATATCATTCAAGTGTTGAATGAATCATTCGGCGTTCCTGACGACGTTGAGAGGCACAAAACTAGTTGTGCCATCTTCAGCGCCCGAATGAAAGATGGGACCTCGGTAACTGATCATGTACTGTACATGATTGAGTTGATCGAGCGTCTAAGCTCTCTTGGCTTTTTCCTTCATGATCAATTGGGGAAGGATGCCATACTAAACTTATTGCCTGGATCATACCGTCCTTTTCTCACTCATTTTCGTATGACGAAACCTATAGTGAATTATCACCAATTGTTGGGGTTACTACAGACGTTTGAGAATGATCACCAACTTCTTAAGAAGACGGTGAACTTAGTGGGAGGTTCATCCAGGGGTCGCTCCTTTAAGAAAGGGAAAAAGAAAAATAAAATCCAAAAGCAACAGATGCACCATGCTCAGCCTAGTCAGAAAAATAATAAAAAGGCTGATCAGAGAAAGGCGGAGTGCTTCTTCTGCAAGAGGCAAGGACATTGGAAGAGGAACTGTCCTCTTTACATTGCATCCCTCGATCCGAACCGGCCTAAGAAAAGTGGGCAATCAGTTGCCAATCAAGGTACTTATATGATAACACCTTGCAATTTTTCTATTTGTGATAATTCGACCTGGGTATTGGATACCGGTAGTCCTTTTAATATTTGCAATTTGTTGCAGGGGCTACAAGTCAGTAAGAGATTTGAAGAAGGAGAAAGGTTCCTGAATGTTGGAGATGGAAGACCAGTTCCAGTTCTAGCTTTAGGAATTCCTAAACTTAAATTCAGCTCTCATGTAAATGTCCTTAGTGATTGTCACTATTGTCCAAGTTTTCTATTGAATATCATTTCTGTAGGCCTTTTGGCCAAAAATGGTTATGAAATATCAATAAAAAAGGATTATTGCATTGTCATTTGGAATGGTGTTGTTGTAATGAATGGAATTCTGAGTAATGGCATTTACATTTTATCACAGCCTGTTCATGTAATGTATAAATCCAATAAGCGCCCTAGAATAGATAATGTCACGGATGTCTACCTTTGGCATCATAGACTAGGTCATATTAACAAGAACAGGATGAACAGGTTAAGTAAAGAAGGAATCCTTGATGTTAATGATTGTGAATCATTGACAACCTGTGAATCATGTCTTCTTGGTAAAATGACCAAATCACCTTTTACCGGAAAAGGTGAACGAGCCAGTGATTTATTGACCCTTGTACATTCTGATGTATGTGGGCCAATGAGCACAGATGCTAGAGATGGGTATTCATATTTCATTACGTTTACAGACGACCTTTCAAGGTATGGTTATGTCTATTTAATGAGACATAAATCTGAATCATTTGAAATGTTCAAATTATATCGTAATGAAGTAGAAAAACAAACTGAAAAGAGTATTAAAACTCTTCGATCAGATCGAGGAGGTGAATACCTCTCCAGTGAATTTTTGACATATCTAGGAGAAAATGGGATTCTCTCTCAATGGACTCCTCCTGGTACACCACAATATAATGGTGTGTCAGAAAGGAGAAATCGAACTCTGTTAGACATGGTTCGATCCATGATGGGGTTTGCTAATCTGCCCATATCCTTTTGGGGATATGCTCTTGAGTCAGCCTGCTATATTCTAAATAAGGTTCCAAGTAAGTCTGTAAATAAAACACCACATGAGATGTGGACTGGACGCAAGCCGATGCTCTCTCACCTTAGGATTTGGGGGTGTCCGGCGTCCGTCAAACGTTTGAAGATAGACCAACTTGAACCCAAGTCTGACAAATGTTTCTTTGTTGGTTACCCTAAAGAAACTAAAGGATATTACTTCTACTTTGCTGAAGAACAAAAATTGTTCGTAAGCAATAGAGCAATTTTCTTAGAAAAGAAATTCCTTGGTGAAGGAACAAATAGCTCTAATGTTGAGCTTAGAGAAGTTCAACATGTAGAAGATCCGACACTATCTACTGAACCAGTTGAGTCGGATTTGATTAGATCAGATCCAGAACCCATATTAGATGCACCATTAAGGCGATCGGGTAGAGTACCACGTCAGCCGGACAGATACTACGGTTTCTTGATCCGGGATGGGGATCCTATCGAACTTGATGAAAATGATGAGGATCCGATCACATATATGGATGCAATGTAGAGGTATGACTCTGATAAATAGCTTGGAGCCATGCAATCCGAAATGGAATCCATGAAGGTCAATGATGTTTGGACATTAGTTGACCCACCCGAAGGAATTAAACCCATAGGGTGTAAGTGGATATTCAAAAGGAAACGAGGCGCAGACGGAAAGGTAGAGACCTATAAAGCCCCGTCTGGTTGTCAAGGGTTATCGTCAACGTTATGGTATTGACTATGACGAGACGTTTTCTCCTGTGGCAATGCTCAAGTCCATTCGGATTGTGCTTGCGATAGCAGCACATTTAGACTATGAAATCTGGCAAATGGATGTAAAGACCGCATTTCTAAATGGAGATTTAGAAGAAGAAGTGTATATGATACAACCTGAAGGTTTTACATCTGCAGATGAGTCTAAAGTGTGCAAGCTTCAAAAATCCATTTATGGATTAAAGCAAGCTTCACGGAGTTGGAATATATGTTTTGATAAGGTAATCAAAACATATGGCTTCATTAAGAATGAAGAGGAACCTTGCATTTATAAATGGGCAAATGGTTCCGTTATTATATTCCTTATTTTGTATGTGGATGACATTCTTTTAATCGGGAATGACATTCCTGCATTACAAGGAATAAAGGTTTGGCTATCATCTCAATTTGCTATGAAGAATTTGGGAGAAGCATCTTACATCCTAGGGATGAAGATCTATAGAGATAGATCTAGAAGATTGCTTGGATTATCCCAATCCACATACATTGATACTATACTGAAGAGGTTCAGTATGATTAATTCCAAGAAAGGCTATCTTCCGATGGGCCATGGAATTAACCTCTCTAAAAGGGATTGTCCGACAACCCCTCAAGAAAGAGAGAGTATGGATAGAATTCCATATGCTTCGACAGTGGGATCTATAATGTATGCCATGACATGTACTAGACCAGACGTGGCATACTCACTAGGAGTAGTGAGCAGATACCAGTCTGATCTAGGTAGCAACCACTGGAAGGTTATAAAAACCATCCTTAAGTATTTGAGAAATACTAAAGATCAGTGGCTTGTCTATGGTGATTCTGACTTAAAACTTGAGGGATATACTGATTCAAGTTTTCAGTCAGATCAAGATGATAGCAAGAGCGTGTCAGGATATATCTTCACTCTTAAGGGTGGGGCCATCTGCTGGAAGAGTTCCAAGCAGCATACAGTGGCAGATTCTACATGTGAAGCAGAATATATCGCAGCATCTGATGCCGCCAAGGAAGCTGTATGGTTGCGGAAGTTCATCACCGAGCTTAGAGTGACACCCTCCATTGATGGTCCAGTACCTGTATTTTGTGACAATACTGGGGCCATAGCTCAAGCAAGGGAACCTAAAGCACATCAGCAGACCAAGCATATTCTACGTCGCTACCACCTGGTTCGAGAGATCATCGATCGAGGTGATATTGATCTTCAGAAGATTGACACAAAAGAAAATCTGGCTGACCCATTTACCAAAGTCCTCGGCATCAAAGAGTTCGACGAACACAAGTCGAAGATGGGTATTAGATACTGTGCCGATTGGCATTAGGCTAAGTGGGAGTTGTTGGGATTTGTATCCTAAATGTCAATCGTCAGCATATTGATGATTGAATTTTGTAAATGAATTGATAAATTAATAAAGTGTTATTTGGCATTATTCATCATTTCATCTTCAAATGAACTCTTATATGAGGAAGTCCTTAGGACTTATGTTATGATAAAGGAGGATTTATCTTTGAGTCCTTAAACTTGTTCGCGACCAAATGATATGTTGTTACTAGGACGACAGCATTATCGAGATTAGGTCGTTGTGTGACATATACGTTGGTTGTCCTCTTAACCAAGGAGTATGGAGACACTGGTATGCCACACAGGTGAAGTGTAGGAGTACATTTCACTGAACGTGACCAATTCCGGAACGCTCTACTGTCGAGAGATGTTCCGAGTGGATATGGGTATAAGTTTGGCCCTCTGACCTGAGACCGCAACCTGTGACTAGCAAGCAACTCACTATGCTTTGGTACCGAACTACCTGAATTTCTAATTCAGTGACGGAAGGTCACTGGGTGCAGTCAAGTACTTGCGTAGTCAGTTGTGAGTCAAGATGGAATTGACCCCTCCTAAAAACAGGAGATAATGTCTTGTGATTAATTTAGCAAAATCTTGGCCAGGGTAATCCTAGTGAGGAGTCACGGGATATCTAAAGTTAATCACATAATGGATGTACTAATTATAGGGTTGACAGTGAGCTCTAAGTCATCCTGGCATTAGGAGTCAAAGGGATTGAATTATACAGTAACCATAGTTCAGGGTTCCAGAATATTTGCTTCGCATATATTCGGCCTATCCGGACGTTGGGTACCATTGCTAGATGGTCACATCAATTAGTGTAGGAAATTGTTCCTATACTACCGGCTTAGGTTCGAACCTATGAGGTCACACGCATAGAAGATTCCTGATTGATCAAGAAAGCTGATGAATGATTAAGAATCATTCAGGGATAATTTGATCAATTTGATTGGCAAATTATCTTATAAAATAATTAAAGTAATTATTGAAAGATTAATTAGTAATTAAATTACTAATAAACTCAATTTGATTGAGTAATTGTGCTAAGGATGAGCCAAATTGAATTGGATTCAAGTTTGGGCTCAATCAGGATTTTGACCTGATTGGATTAGATTAGAACCAAAAAGGACTTAAGCTGATCAAATTAATTTTAAATTAATTTGTTCTTAATTGGGGATTGACCTAATTGGATTAGGTCCAACACAAAGTAATTAATTCAATTTGATTGAGTTTGCATGAGCCAAAATTGAATTGGATTCAATTTGAGCTCAATCAGGGTCTGACCTGATTAGATTGGGTTCAACCAAATTGCTTTGTTTTAATTCGGGTTTGACCAAATTTGATTAGGTGCAACCTAAGGGGATTAGGCTCAGATGATGTGGCAATTATTGGTGACATGGAATTGGATTTCATGAATTTTAAATAAACCAAAATTATTGCATGGCACATGGACCCATTGCTTGACACATGGCGACATTGTTTGTTATTTGAATTTAAATTCAAACATTAAGCAATGTGTTAAATGATTTTAATCACTCAAACCATCAGCCAAGGTGGCGTATGAGTTTTTGAATGGATTAAATTCGAATTTCAAGAGGTGATTTCGAAATTATGAAGTGTTTTACCTTGCCGCATGGATTTCAAATTCCTTCCCTCTTGCACATGTGTTTAAAATTTGAATTTAAATCAGATTTGGTTGAGATCTGATTTGGGTTGTTCCTATTCCTTTGCATGTGCCAACTAAAAGAGGTTTTCTGAAAATAAATTTCGAATTTTGAATGAAAATTTGGAGGCCATTAAAAGGGGTCAAACATGGGCACCAAAAACACATCCATTGCAGCCTTCTTCCTCACCCGCCTCCTCTTCCTCTTCTTCTCCATTTTAGATAGGGTTTTCAGGGTGAATATCTAGAAGATTCAAGATCAGATCTGAGTCCTCTACTTTCCTTACAAACCTCATCTCCATCTGCTTCAAGACGATTGATCAAGAGTTGATTGAATCCCGACGGGCAGATTTCAGCTTTCAAGTGTTCTGCAACTGCTAGCACTGTTGCGGAAGAAGATCCTTCAGGACTTCGCGTGTACTTCTCGTAGAGGCCATTCGTGTGCGTGGCTGCGAAGTCAAGAATCAGATTCACAACTTTCATCCATCATAAAAGGTATTAATCTAGCATTAATCATTTATTATGGTGTCAAGGTCTAGGTCCGATTCCCCGAGGTTTTATCCTCTTTTGGGGCTCCTCACGGAGATATCTCCAGAATCCATTCGATGGATATTCGGAGATTAATTGGAATAGAGTTCTTAAGTTTCAGATCTGATAGTTAATCATGCATAAAAGTTTTAGCATAATTGTTTAAACGATTCCGGCATAATCCTATGTGTTCTTAATGTGCTGATTTCTAGATTTGATCTTGTAAGCATGCATGAATTAAATTGTTTGATTCATTTTTCTGCGGTATTTTTGAAATTTTAAAAGAACTACGTGTGGCTTGATTCCCCTTGTGAAGGGGTACGTAAGCAACCCGATCAGGTTCAGCCATGGTTTTCAAAAAAAAAAAAATTCAGCATGCTAAACACCGAAGAACCTAGGAATAACTTTCAATAACCTCACTGTGAGTAGCTAAAGCACCGCAGGTCAAAGGACCAGTCATACTACTGCAACATCAAGCAAGTCACTGACGAGTGGATAGACATCCAAGTGACTTCTTGTCTTGGTCACGCTCAGTACCCTTGTTCTCTAAACAAGCACCTGCACTATCACTTCAGTGTCCCTACACTATGGACTCAAGTCTCGTCCATCCAGAAGGAAAGTGATCTGTGCACTGATCGGATCGATCACCGTCCTCGTGATGATCCATTGATCAGGAGGATTTAGAAATTAATCACCAATGATACATGGCTCAAATTCTCAACTCTTGAGAATATGCATCATCATCTTATTAATTTCTTGGACGATTCATAGACACATAAATAATATGAATGATAAGATGCCTTTTATTTATTCAATAATAAATAGTCAAGTACAAAATTATGTCCCTAGAATTAACAATGTGTCAGCCAGATTGGCCTCTAGGGCATACATCTAACAATCTCCCACTTGCACTAAAGCCAATCAGTCATATATCTAAGCCCCATCTTCTCAAGGTGGGCTTCAGTCTTTTGCTGACTTAGCTCCTTAGTGAACGGGTCTGCCACGTTATCCGCGGAGTCTACTCTCTGCACCTCTACATATTTCTTCTCAACATAGTCGCGTATGAGGTGGAAGCGCCGCTCTATGTGCTTGGACTTCTGATGAGACCTTGGCTCCATAGCTAGTGCTATGGTGCCAATGTTATCGCAGTAAAGTGTTATGGCATCTAATGACATTACACCTAACTCTGCAATGAACTTTTAACCAGAAGGTTTCCACTGCACCCTTAGATACGGCTTAACATTCAACTTTTAAGGTAGAATCTATAATGATCGGTTGTTTGGAACTCTTCCAATTTACTGAACCACCATTGCACATATTCTGATGTAGACTTTCTATCATCAATATGTGTGCATCCTTCTACCTTCAACTCTGATCTTCTCCCAAAGACCAAGAACATGTCCTTAGTTCTTCTCAAATACTTAAGACTGTTCTTCACAGCTATCCAGTGCTTTTTGCCTGGATCTGATTGACATATGCTCGTGACATTCACAGCATGTACTATATCAAGTCATGTACATAGCATGGCATACATGAGGCTCCCTATTGCTGATGCATAGGGGATCTTGCCCATGCGTTGAATCTCTTCAGATGTGTTGGGGCACATCTTCTTGGAGAGATTAATTCCATGCCTTAGGGGTAAGAGACCCCTTTTAGAGTTTTCCATGCTGAACCTTTTCAGCACTTCCTCTATGTACATCTTCTGTGATAGGCCAAGCATCCTTTTAGATCTATCTCTATAGACCTTTATTCCCAAAATATAGGATGCTTCCCCAGGGTCTTTCATGGAGAACCTTTTTGACAACCAGACCTTGACCGAGGTTAGCATGGGAATATCATTCCTTATCAGGAGGATGTCATACAGTACGAGAAATACGACAGCACTCCCAGTAACCCTTTTGTAAACACACGGTTCCTCTTCGTTTTTGATGAAATCAAACGTTTTGATTGCGTCATCAAAATGAGTGTTCCAACTCCGAGATGCTTGCTTTAGTCCATAGATGGACCTTTGCAGCTTGCAGACCTTATGATCTCCATCACTGGAAGTGAAACCCAAAAGCTGTTCCATATAGATATCTTCATCAAGATATCCATTCAGGAAAGCAGTTTTCACATCCATCTGCCAGATTTCATAATCATGAAATGCTGCAATGGCAAGCAATGTTCGGATGGATTTCAGCATGGCTACAGGTGAAAAGGTCTCCTGATAGTCAATGCCCTCGCGCTGACTATACCCTTTCGCCACAAGTCTTGCCTTATAGGTCTCTACCTCTCCATCCGAACCTATCTTCCTTTTGTAGATCCATTTGCATCCAATAGGTACAATACCTTCTGGTGGATCTACTAAGGTCCAGACTTGGTTGGAATGCATGGAGTCTAATTATGACTTCATAGCTTCCAACCATTTCTCAGAATCGACATCAAATATCGCCTCGTTGTAGGTTTTGGGATCCTGTATGTGATCCCTATCTCCTACTAGGAACATTTCATCGGTATCCTCTTCTAGTATACCTGAGTATCTATCGGGAGGATGGGAGATCCTACTTGATCTGCGAGGTGGTTGAGGGACATCGTGTACTGGCTCTGTATTAATGGGTTCGATAGGATCCATGACTCGTTGCTTTTCAGAGACTTTCTCTTCAAGCTCAATTTTCCTCCTACTGCCTCTATCAAGGATAAACTGGTTTTCCAAGAAGATGGCGTGACGGCTCACAAACTCATTGTGATCCTCTGAGACGTAAAAATTGTATCCTAATGACTCTTTAGAATATCATATAAAACGAGCACTTATGGTCCTAGCCTCTAGCTTGTCCGCCTGTAGTCTTTTGACGTGAGCCGAACATCCCCAAATCTTGAGATGACCAAGACTTGGTTTCTTACCATGCCATATCTTATACGGTATGGTAGGAACGAATTTAGAGGGAACTCTATTCAGTAGGTAAATTGCTGTGAGTAAGGCATCTCCCCAAAGAAACATAGATAAATCAGTGAAGCTCGTCATGGACCTGACCATATCCAATAGGGTCCGATTCCTCCTCTCTGACACCCCGTTGAGTTGAGGTGTACCCGGAGGTGTCCACTGTGAGACTATGCCATTTTCCTTGAGATAGTCCCGGAATTCTCCATTAAGGTATTCTCCTCCTTGATCTGATCGAAGAGCCTTAAGAGGTTTTCCAGTTTGTTTTTCTACTTCATTCTTGAACTCTTTGAACTTTTCAAAAGATTCAGACTTGTGTCTCATAAGATACACATACCCATACCGTGAATAATCATCGGTAAAGGTAATGAAGTACGAATAATGTCCCCTGGCTAGCACATCGAATGGGCTACATACATCTGTATGTACTAGGGTAAGTATTTCAGTGGTCCTCTCTCCATGTCCTACAAAGGGCAATCTAGCCATTTTTCCTTGAAGACAGGACTCGCAAACTGGATATGACTCGGAAGTCAATGAGCCGAGAAGCCCATCTTTATCCATTTTGTTCATCCTATCCTCTCCAATATGGCCAAGTCTGAGGTGCCACAAATATTTTTGGTTTATCCCATCCCTGGATCTCTTGGATCCTTTGGCACTCACTTCTTGCTCGGTAACATTCACAGATACATCCATATGTAAATGATAGAGACTGTCAATCATAAAATCACGTGCAACTATTTTATTTCTGAAATAAATAGAACAGCAGTCTTTGTCAAAAGTAAAAACATGACCTTCCTGTGCTAGACATGAAACAGAAATCAAATTTCTGCTAGCAGCAGGTACATAATAGCAGTCTCTAAGTAATAAACTAAAACCAGATGGTAGTCGCAGATGGTAGGTGCCCACAGCCACAGCAACAACTTTTGCCCCGTTGCCAACCCGAAAGGTTACTGCACCTTCCGCCAGCCTTCTACTTTCCTTTAGACCCTGCATGGTAGTGCACAGATGAGCACTAGAACCAAAATCTATAACCCAACTAGAAGTAGAAGAAACCGTTAGATTAGTTTCAATTATTAGCAAGTCTATACCTTCTGAAGGTATGTCACTTTTCTTGTTCTTCAGGCTCTCGAGGTATGAAGGACAGTGTGGAGTGATTGATTAAAACTCTATTTGATTTTGATGAGCTCAAAGCATTTGAGTATATCTCTTGTTAACTAATGAATATATCTCTTGTTATATATATCTCTTGTTAAGTGTTTCAGTGAAAATCTTGCCTAAGTGTCTCTAGACATGGTTCATAGTATTTTGGATAAGTTAAGAAGTCAGCTTGAACCAAAGTCTGAGACTCGAGTCGACTCCCGAGTATCACGAGTCGACTCCAAGCGTATCAAGTTCACTGGCACGAGCTCGAGTCGACTCCTGATCAGTACGAGTCGACTCCGACTGAGAACAGACAGACGAACAGAAAAGCTTCAACTCAAAACCTGTCAGCGAGTCGACTCCTGAAGTGCGCGAGTCGACTCCGATGTTCACCGAGTCGACTCCAGGGTAGTAAGAGTCGACTCCAAGGAGTCACAGGCAGAAAAGTCAGAGAGCAGTTTCCGGGTCTGAGATTCGAGTCGACTCCAGTGGAACGCGAGTCGACTCCGATGGTTGGCAGGTCGACTCCAAAGAAAGCAAGAGTCGACTCTCAGCGGTACACAAAGAAAAAGTCAGAGGGCAGTTTCTGGATTCTGAGATTCGAGTCGACTCCCGCATTACGCGAGTCGACTCCGAGACTCCGCGACCATCAAAAAGACAGAAGACCAATTTACTGTCTCTGAGATTCGAGTCGACTCCCAGACAGCTAGAGTCGACTCCAAGGTAGCTTCACATCAAAAAGACAGAAGACAGTGTTTCGGAAACTGAGAGCCGAGTCGACTCCGAGGAAGTTCGAGTCGACTCCAAGACTGGACGAGCCAAAAGACAGAAGATAGGGAGTTCGGGCTCTGAGCGCCGAGTCGACTCCCAGGATTGTCGAGTCGACTCGAGTGGACCAAATTCAAAAATAGATCCACGGACTCCATGGGATGAGCCGACTCCGAGAAAGCCAAGTCAGCTCCAGAAGTTGGCGAGTCGACTCCGGGTCAAGACGAGTCGACTCCCAGTCGAAGAGGGTACTTTAATTCAAATTCGAAATAGTTGCAGAGTCGACTCCGGAAGAGTATGAGTCGACTCCCGCTACAGCCGAGTCGACTCCTGATCGCGCGAGTCGACTCCAACCCACCAACGGACACATTGTCAGGCTGTGCAGAGTGTGCAGAACGGGCAGAAAAAGGTCTCTAACGGCTAGTTTCCGTGGGGGTTGGTTTAAATAGCCACAGAGGACTGTAGCAAGGCAGACAACAACCATTCCACTCCAAGTATTCAAGCATTCAATCTCTGCAACCTGTTCTTCAACGAAAAAGAGGGAAGAGCTGCATTAACTGCATCTACCTACATCTTCCCAGCAATTAAAAAATCCTCCTCCTGCATTCAAGTCGACTACACATTCAAGAGGAGACCCGAAGTTTAAGAAGCCATTCCTCTTCTCCAACTTAAAAGTGTTTGAGGGCTTCTAAACTCTTTTCAGATTATATTGTTTTCCATCTGCTTTTGAGAAGCTTAGTTTTCTGTTTGTCTATTTTATTTACAACTTGTATTTGCTTGGTTCAATCGGGGGATTGAATCAAGGGTATTGAGGTTGGTTGGTGAGCCGAGTGTAAAACCAACGTGTGTAAGGGTTCGATTGTGATCCCGGAAAAACAATCGGGGTGGTTCTAGTCGGTGAGCCTGGGAAAACCGACCGAGTTCGTTGTGAGCTCGTAAAACAACAAGTTTGGTTGTGAGCTTGGAAAACAACCGACTGTAATCCAAGGGGGTTATAGTGAATTCCCAAGTGAGACTTGGGGAGTGGACGTAGAAGCAAGGGTTAGCTCCGAACCACTATAAAACTTGGTGTTTGTGATTGATTGTCTCTCTTCTTCTTCCTCTCATATCACTCACAGCACATAGCAATTAATTAAACAACTTGCAATAGTTTTAATTAGTCATTCACAACATTTTAAATATTCAAATTATTTTAAAACCCAATTCACCCCCCCTCTTGGGTTGTCTATCTGGGCAACAAGTGGTATCAGAGCCTAAACTCTTCCACCCAAGAGTAAAAGATCGAAATGACAACCCCATTTGGATCTTCCCACATTGAGGGTCAGTCTACCCAAAGACTCCCATTCTTTAATGGATCCGACTACTCATATTGGAAGGCTAGGATGAGAATATTCATCCAAGCCCAAGACTATGAGATGTGGACCATTGTAGTAAATGGGCCATACATCCCATCCATATATGTAGAGGGTGTCACGGTACCCAAACTAGAAAAGGATTGGGATGAACATGACATGAGGAAGGCACAACTAAATTCTAAAGCTATGAATGTGCTTTATTGTGCCTTAGATAGAAATGAATTCAATAGGGTCTCAACTTGCAATTCTGCAAAAGAAATTTGGGACAGACTTGAAGTGACCCATGAGGGCACGAATCAAGTCAAAGAATCCAAAATAAATATTTTGGTTCATAAATATGAACTATTTAAAATGGATTCTAATGAAACAATCACATGCATGTTCACTAGGTTTACTGACATTGTCAATGGCCTAAAAAGCCTTGGCAAGAACTATACTAACAGTGAGCTTGTCAGGAAAATCCTTCGCTGTCTACCAAGGTCATGGGAAGCTAAAGTGACGGCAATCCAAGAAGCCAAGGACTTGAACAAGTTACCACTTGAGGAGCTTCTTGGATCCCTAATGAGACACGAGCTAACCATGAAGCAACACAACGAGGAAGAGTCCTCCCATAAGAAAAAGGTAATAGCTCTTAAATCTACTTCATCTAACAAGGACTTGTCTTGCAGTAGCAGCAGTGAAGAAGAAGAACATGAAGAAGATGATGGTGAGGCTCTTCTTGTGCGCAAATTCAGAAAATTCATCAACCACAAGAAGTCCTATCATCAAAGGAGAGGCCCCTCAAATTCCTACCGCAAGGACAAAGGTAAGGAAAGGAAAAATGAGGGGATTGGGTGTTACGAGTGCAAGAAGCCGGGTCACATAAGAGCTGAGTGCCCTTTACTGAAGAAGGGGAGCAAGTACAAGAAGAAGAAGGCTCTTGTCACGACACTATCCGACTCAGACTCATCATCCTCTTCATCGGATGAGGAACAAGAGGAAAAGGCCAATTTCTGCTTCATGGCCAATGGAAATGAGGTAACGCTCGAATCGCCTTTAGATTTTACTTTTGATGAGCTTTATGATGCTTTTAATGAACTAATGATTGAATATAAGGCTATAAATGTTAAAAACAGAGAATTAAAAGTAACTAACCAAACTTATATCCGTAAGTATGATTCATTAGTTAAGGATAAGGATTTAATCACCAAAGAAAATATAGACCTTAAGACAAGCAACCAACTTTTAACTCAAAAGACTAATACCTTAACTAAGGATAATGAAAAACTAACTAAGGAACTCTCAGAACTTAAAAACCATAAACAAATCTTAAACAAGGATCTCACAAAAGAACTAAATGATCTAAAGGCAGAAAATCAAACACTAACCAAAGAACTTAACAAATACAAACCTTTGGTTGAAAAATTTACATGTAGTTCTGAAAAGTTAAATATGATACTCAATAGTCAACGAGCAGTATTTAATAAAGCGGGTTTAGGGTATAAACCAAGAAATAAACAAAAACTTCTTAGTAACTTCTTTGTTAAAGCTGGGGAAAGTAAAACTAAGAAAATAACCTGCTTTTGTTGTGGAACTATAGGTCATAAAGCAAATGTGTGTAATTTTAGGAAAGGTAAAACAAAAAGGAAAATTAAAAGGGTATGGGTTCCAAAAGGAACCAACATGACTAACCATGAAGGATCCAAGAAAACTTGGGTACCTAAAATTATATAATCTGCTTGTGTAGGAGTGTCTTGCAGCCAAGGTCAACAAAAACTGCTGGTATTTGGATAGTGGCTGCTCAAGGCACATGACGGGTGACAAGGATCAATTTTTCACCCTTGAAGCTAAGAAGGGAGGTGCTGTGACTTTTGGAGACAACAACCAAGGTCACATCATTGGTATTGGTAAAGTTCATATCACCCCTTCTACTTTTATTGATAATGTTAGATATGTTGATGGTCTAAAGCATAACTTATTAAGCATTAGTCAACTATGTGATAAAGGATATGATGTTATGTTTAAACCATCACTATGCATTATAACAAACCCTAATGACAATAGTTTAGTTTTTAAAGAAATTAGACGTGGAAATGTATATGTTGTAGACCTTGAAGATCTTGCAAAACATAACCAATGTTTAGTTGTTAATGAAACTAAAGATAATGATGCTAGTTGGTTATGGCACCGCAAGTTAGGTCATGCAAGCATGGACACAATAACTAAACTAGTTAAAAGAGATTCCGTGATAGGTTTGCCAAAATTAAAATTTGAAAAGAACAAAATATGTGAAGCATGTCAATTTGGCAAACAATCTAGGAACTCATTTAAATCCATAAAATGTGTCTCTACCTCTAGACCTCTAGAACTATTACACATGGACCTATTCGGACCGACTAGAACAACAAGCCTAGGTGGAAATAAATATGGTCTAGTTATAGTAGATGATTATTCTAGGTACACATGGGTCATGTTCCTAGTACATAAGGATCAAGCTTTTTCTGTTTTTAAGAAATTCCATAAAGAAGTAACCAATGCTAGAGATACCTCAGTAATAGCTATTAGAAGTGACCATGGTACCGAATTCGAAAATCAGTCATTTGATGAATTTTGTAGTAAAAAGGGGATAACCCATAATTTTTCTGCACCTAGGACACCACAACAAAATGGAGTTGTGGAGAGGAAAAATAGAACTCTAGAGGAAATGGCAAGAACTATGTTATGTGAAAGTAACCTCCCTAAGTACTTTTGGGGAGAAGCCATTAATACTTCTTGTCATATATTAAATAGAGTTTTATTAAGACCCATTATAAAGAAAACACCTTATGAACTTTGGAAAAATAGAAAACCAAAAGTTAATTACTTTCATATTTTTGGATGTAGGTGTTTTGTTCATAATAATGGAAAAGATAATCTAGGTAAATTTGACTCTAAATCTGATGAGGGAATATTCTTAGGTTACTCTACAACTAGTAAAGCCTATAGAGTCTTTAATAAAAGAACCTTAGTTATAGAAGAATCTATACATGTTGTATTTGATGATTCTAGTGACATCTCCTCTAGTAAGAAAGTTAACTTTGATGATGATGCTGAAATTCTTGAAGAAAAGATAGACGAGATGACATTACGAGATGATAATCAAAAATTGATTGAAGGAACATCATCAAGCCAAGAGGCTATTGTGGATCATGGGCTAACTAAAGCTTGGAGGTATGCTCACGGGCATCCTAAGGAACTAATTCTAGATGATCCATCTCAACCGGTTAGGACTAGAGCATCCCTTAGGAATTTAAATAACCATCTAGCTTTTGTCTCACACTTTGAGCCCAAACATATAGAAGAAGCCGAAAATGATGTAAATTGGATAAATGCAATGCAAGAAGAATTAAACCAATTTACTAGAAACAAAGTATGGAATCTAGTTGAGAGACCTACTGAATATACAATTATAGGTACCAAATGGATTTATAAAAATAAACTTGATGAAAATGGTACTGTAATAAGGAATAAGGCTAGATTAGTAGCAAAAGGTTATAACCAAGAAGAAGGTATAGATTTTGATGAAACCTTTGCCCCGGTAGCTAGACTTGAAGCAATTAGACTTTTACTAGCTTTTGCATGCTCTAAAGACTTTAAGTTATTTCAAATGGATGTAAAAAGTGCATTTTTAAATGGGTATATTAATGAGGAGGTATATGTAGAACAACCTCCTGGTTTTGAAAATCATCAATACCCTAATCATGTTTATAAATTGAACAAAGCACTTTATGGTTTAAAACAAGCACCTAGAGCATGGTATGAGAGGCTTAGCAAATTCCTATTAGAACATGAGTTCTCTAGGGGTAATGTAGATACAACACTGTTTCTGAAAAAGAAAAACCAAGATATGCTACTAGTACAGATTTATGTTGATGATATCATTTTCGGTGCTACTAACAGTCGCCTCTGTGAAGAATTTGCTGATTTGATGCAGAGTGAATTTGAGATGAGCATGATGGGAGAGCTGAACTACTTCCTCGGGCTTCAAATCAAACAGTCTGAAGGAGGCATCTTCATCAATCAAGCCAAATATATCAAGGAAATGCTCAAGAAGTTTGATATGGAGGGAAACAAGTCAATCAGCACCCCCATGAGCTCATCATGCAAATTAGACCAAGATGAATCAGGTAAATCTGTAGATCAGAAACTGTATAGAGGTATGATAGGATCTTTATTGTATCTTACTGCAAGTAGACCTGATATTATGTTTAGTGTTTGCATGTGTGCTAGATATCAGGCTAATCCTAAGGAATCACATCTAATTGCAGTAAAGAGAATCTTTAAATACCTAATAGGAACAAAGAACATAGGGTTATGGTATTCTAAAGAATCTAGCCTAAACCTAATAGGATACACAGATTCAGACTTCGCTGGATGTAAGCTTGATAGAAAAAGTACCAGCGGGTCTTGTCAATTTCTAGGAGAAAACCTAATCTCATGGTTTAGCAAGAAACAAAACTCGGTTGCATTATCTGCTGCTGAAGCTGAATATGTTAAAGCCGGGAGTTGTTGTGCTCAAATCTTGTGGATCAAACAACAATTAGAAGATTATGGCATTAAACAAGATAAAATACCTATTAACTGTGATAATACAAGTGCCATAAATCTAACTAAAAATCCAATTCAGCATTCAAGAACTAAACACATTGAGATAAGACATCACTTCATAAGAGATCATGTACTGAATGGTGATGTGACATTACAATTTGTTTGCACTGATGATCAATTAGCAGACATTTTTACAAAACCCCTAAGTGAAGAGAGGTTTAGTGTGCTTAGGAGGGGATTAGGAGTGATTGATCCATTCTAGTGGTAGTTTCCACTAGATTCGTTGATTTTGATGATTAGATTGTGGTTAAAATAGAGTTTCTTTTCAATGATCATCAAATCAGATCATAATTTAGTGATTTTCCCTCATTCGGCACGAACATAAGATGATTTTTAGGTGCGTGCCAAAGTTAGAGACGACTCGAGTAAGTTTCAGAGTCGGCTCCTGAGGGGGAGTCGACTCGCGCATTTGGGGAGTCGACTCGAGATTGATGGCAGCAGAGGGGGAGTCGACTCGCATATAGTCGGGAGTCGACTCGAGGTCTACTAACGCATAAGGAGAGTCGACTCGCGCATATTCTGGAGTCGACTCGAGGTCGAGTCGACTCGCGACTCAGTGGAGTCGACTCGCAGTCGGGATCCGACTTTTTAACCCTAACTTTGTCGTTTCGAAAACACTTCTTTCTCAAGCCGCCACTGTTCACAAGCCCTAGAGCCGACTCCTAGGTCGTCCCCGATCATTCCCAAGGCCTTTCCCGTCGTTTTTTCACCATCCCTTAGGGTTTTCCTCCCTTCCTAGGTCATCCCCGGTCGTTCCCAAGTCTTTTCCGTCGACCTTTCATCGTCCCTTAGGGTTTTCCTCCCAATCTAGGTCATTATGCCGCGTAAAATCGTAGTCCGGAAGAGGTCCCGACCCGAGGCCGGTCCCGAGCGGCGCTCCAAGGCTCGGCACGATCCCGCGAGGCCACAACCTCCGGCTCGTTCCCCGCCGAGGGCGGTTCCCGCGAGGCCATTAGCCGGGAAGGCCGTCACCACCGGGAGATATGTCGACTTCGACTATCTCTCCCGGGAAGGGTTCACTATAGGTGATAGACTTAGGGCCCAGGGCTTAGAGTACTTCCTCACCTTAGATCTCCCCACATATCCAGGGCTCATTAGAGAGTTTTACGGTACCGTCCATCGGGGAGATGGGGGTATCGAGGGCACGGTAGCCGGTGTCCCTCTATTTATTACGGAGGATCTTATTGCCCACATCCTCCACCTTCCACTAGTAGGGGTGGCTCCCACACACCCTGAGGACAGGGTTGAGGACCTTACGGCCGTTCTAGGGCATCCACCCCAGTCACCCATAGACGAGGTATCCGCTAGCTCACTTCCGATTGAGATGCGGATCCTCCTAAGTATACTGTCTAGGTCCATCTTCCCTAAGACCGGGAGATTTGACTTTGTATCTGAGAGAGACCTAGCTCTCATGTTCCACATGCTTCATGACACCCCAATCAACTTTCCCAAACTCATATATCGATACATGTGTGAGCCACTAGACAGACCTAGGCTCACTTTGCCCTACGGTATGGTCTTCACCTTGTTATTTAGGGAGTACGAGATTCCTATCCCTGAGGGGGAACCCTTTCGCGCATTGCGATGGACTGATCGCACGCGTGCAGGGACCCTACACAGGATGGGATTTCGGAAGAGAGAGGGGACATGGGTTAGGAAGTCTTCCATCACCACACAGACCACCAGACCTTCCCCCAGTCCTGAGCCAGACTCTGACTTTCCCGACTTACCAGACTTTCCATCCACTTCTGCTCCTACCACCTCCGCCGGACCCTCCTCCTCAGCTCCACCCACTCAGCCTATGGAGGTCCGGATCTCGTCTGAGCAGCTCCGGGAGCTGCAGCAGGAGATTGTTCGAGATCTGCGAGAGGATCTACTTCGGGAGCTCCGAGGTTCAGTGCCTGCTCCCACTCCTGCACCCGTATCTTTTGAGTTGGTCCCTTCCTTGACAGCCGTGACTGACATGACGGCTCATGTACGGAAAGAGATCTACAATGTCCGGAGTTTGGTCCAGGGTCAGTCCTCCAGTATGAGTGAGGTCACGGGCATCACTCGGAAGATGCGCGATGACATCCGGAAGGACATGAGCACCACCACCCAGGGGGCCGAGCGCTTGTCGAATGTGCTCATCGACAAGCTGGACGCACTTCAGACGTCGGTGACTGAGCTCTCCACTACACATAGCAGAGCCACTTCGTCTATTATCACTCAGCTCGGGCATGTCACAGATGCAGTCACCCTCCTCATGGAGCAGAGTAGATTGAGAGGAGGAGCCACATCCTCGAGAGGAGGAGATACATCCTCGAGAGGAGGACCTACATACTCGAGGCGACCATAGCTACTTTTGTGTTTTATTTTGACATGTACTGTTTTGCTTTACTTATTGTATTCTCAAATGTATTCACATCAACATCAATACAATGAGTAGACATCTTATCTTCATTTCTGTGCAATTTGATCTATGACTGATTGTGTGTTCTGCTTACCTCCTTTTTGATACGATGACAAAACGGGGGAGAAATATGTATAAAATATGTAAAAGGAATCAATAAAAATCATTAAAAAGAAAAACTTTTAAAACACACAAGAATTTGCTCTTAGTTGATTTGGTACCTCGAGGCTCATTATCTCTCTTTTGGGGCTCCTAATGGAGTAATCTCCAGAATCTATTCAAGGGATATTCGGAGATTAGCTGAATCCAACTCAAGAACAAATTGACAGATTTTTCCTCTAAAAACTAAAAATTTCAGTTCAAAAACTTCAAAGCATTAAAAGAAAATTCAGAGAATCAAAACATAGTAGAATGCATATGTTGAGGGGGAGAATCTGAATTTTAAGCAAGCTAAATTATTAAATATATATAAGCCAAACAATTGATTGCATGATATGAAGGCTTATATAATTCCAAATGAAAGGGGGAGCTTTAACTCCGAAATTTATTGTTTCACTCCTTTCAAGCTTGGATAAATTGAATTACCAGACATTTGAATTCATTTATGGATTTTATTTCATTGTTTATTGAGCAATTCACTTTACATATACTCAATGTTTTGTCATCATCAAAAAGGGGGAGATTGTGGAGTGATTGATTAAAACTCTATTTGATTTTGATGAGCTCAAAGCATTTGAGTATATCTCTTGTTAACTAATGAATATATCTCTTGTTATATATATCTCTTGTTAAGTGTTTCAGTGAAAATCTTGCCTAAGTGTCTCTAGACATGGTTCATAGTATTTTGGATAAGTTAAGAAGTCAGCTTGAACCAAAGTCTGAGACTCGAGTCGACTCCCGAGTATCACGAGTCGACTCCAAGCGTATCAAGTTCACTGGCACGAGCTCGAGTCGACTCCTGATCAGTACGAGTCGACTCCGACTGAGAACAGACAGACGAACAGAAAAGCTTCAACTCAAAACCTGTCAGCGAGTCGACTCCTGAAGTGCGCGAGTCGACTCCGATGTTCACCGAGTCGACTCCAGGGTAGTAAGAGTCGACTCCAAGGAGTCACAGGCAGAAAAGTCAGAGAGCAGTTTCCGGGTCTGAGATTCGAGTCGACTCCAGTGGAACGTGAGTCGACTCCGATGGTTGGCAGGTCGACTCCAAAGAAAGCAAGAGTCGACTCTCAGCGGTACACAAAGAAAAAGTCAGAGGGCAGTTTCTGGATTCTGAGATTCGAGTCGACTCCCGCATTACACGAGTCGACTCCGAGACTCCGCGACCATCAAAAAGACAGAAGACCAATTTACTGTCTCTGAGATTCGAGTCGACTCCCAGACAGCTAGAGTCGACTCCAAGGCAGCTTCACATCAAAAAGACAGAAGACAGTGTTTCGGAAACTGAGAGCCGAGTCGACTCCGAGGAAGTTCGAGTCGACTCCAAGACTGGACGAGCCAAAAGACAGAAGATAGGGAGTTCGGGCTCTGAGCGCCGAGTCGACTCCCAGGATTGTCGAGTCGACTCGAGTGGACCAAATTCAAAAATAGATCCACGGACTCCATGGGATGAGCCGACTCCGAGAAAGCCAAGTCAGCTCCAGAAGTTGGCAAGTCGACTCCGGGTCAAGACGAGTCGACTCCCAGTCGAAGAGGGTACTTTAATTCAAATTCGAAATAGTTGCAGAGTCGACTCCGGAAGAGTATGAGTCGACTCCCGCTACAGCCGAGTCGACTCCTGATCGCGCGAGTCGACTCCAACCCACCAACGGACACATTGTCAGGCTGTGCAGAGTGTGCAGAACGGGCAGAAAAAGGTCTCTAACGGCTAGTTTCCGTGGGGGTTGGTTTAAATAGCCACAGAGGACTGTAGCAAGGCAGACAACAACCATTCCACTCCAAGTATTCAAGCATTCAATCTCTGCAACCTGTTCTTCAACGAAAAAGAGGGAAGAGCTGCATTAACTGCATCTACCTACATCTTCCCAGCAATTTAAGAATCCTCCTCCTGCATTCAAGTCGACTACACATTCAAGAGGAGACCCGAAGTTTAAGAAGCCATTCCTCTTCTCCAACTTAAAAGTGTTTGAGGGCTTCTAAACTCTTTTCAGATTATATTGTTTTCCATCTGCTTTTGAGAAGCTTAGTTTTCTGTTTGTCTATTTTATTTACAACTTGTATTTGCTTGGTTCAATCGGGGGATTGAATCAAGGGTATTGAGGTTGGTTGGTGAGCCGAGTGTAAAACCAACGTGTGTAAGGGTTCGATTGTGATCCCGGGAAAACAATCGGGGTGGTTCTAGTCGGTGAGCCTGGGAAAACCGACCGAGTTCGTTGTGAGCTCGTAAAACAACAAGTTTGGTTGTGAGCTTGGAAAACAACCGGCTGTAATCCAAGGGGGTTATAGTGAATTCCCAAGTGAGACTTGGGGAGTGGACGTAGGAGCAAGGGTTAGCTCCGAACCACTATAAAACTTGGTGTTTGTGATTGATTGTCTCTCTTCTTCTTCCTCTCATATCACTCACAGCACATAGCAATTAATTAAACAACTTGCAATAGTTTTAATTAGTCATTCACAACGTTTTAAATATTCAAATTATTTTAAAACCCAATTCACCCCCCCTCTTGGGTTGTCTATCTGGGCAACAGACAGTTCCTCTTCCAGTGGCCGTCGACATTGCAGTGGAAACATTTTCCTTTGTCATTGGCCCTTTTCTTTTGAACTTCCTTCTTTGGCTTCTTGTCTTTCTTCTACTTCTTAGCAGGCTTCTTTTTCTTCCAAGCAGACTTTCTCTTGGAACCAGAAGTCAACTCAGCAGCAAGGACATTGCCCCTTGAACTTTTCAAGGCTCCCTCAGCAGTTATCAACATATTTATCAGTTCAGTCTTAGTGCATTCAATCTTATTCATGTGGTAGTTTACTATAAACTGACCAAATGAATTAGGAAGGGATTGAAGGATCAGATCAACTTGCAATTCCTTGTGCATGTTCATACCGAGCTTCTCAAGCTCCTCAAGGTCCTTGATCATAGTCAGACCGTGATCATGGAGGGACTGCCCCTCGCGCATCTTTGTTTTGAAGAGCCTCTTGGACACTTCAAAACGAGCTGTGCGACTCTGCTCACCATACAACTCTTGCAGGTGTGCCAGTATGTCCCTAGCAGTCTTCATATTTTCATGCTGGCATTGTAGTTCATTGGACATGGATGCCATGATATAGCACTTGACCCTAGTGTCATCGTCTGTCCACTTCTCATGCGTCGTACGCTGATCAGCGGTCGGACGTGCTGGTAATGCGGGGATGTCATTGTCGAGCACATAGCCTATTTTCTCGCAACTCAGAACAATTTTGAGATTCCTAAGCCAGTCTCTGTAATTGGTACCGGTCAATCGGTTGGTCTCAAGAATACGAGTCAAAGGGTTTGAGGCTGACATTATGATCTGCAGAGAGTAAAGATTCTAGTTAGACTTTTGTACTTGATCCTAATCTGTTCTAAGGTCCTTTTAGAACAAATGTAACTCCCACTATTTTTTCGAATTCCTCACACTCTCCTGGTAGGAAAACGGAAATCCCACACGACTAGGGTTTCCAGTGGGTACTGCGGTCCCACCGATTTACATGCCACCTCACCTAACAGTTATTGGTGACACATAGATTGATGAATGTACAACTCTTGTACAATGCTTCTCAAGCATGTTGCAGTGTAACTTGGTCTCTAAGCCATGAAAACCTCACCTAACAGTTATTGGTCCCATTTCTTAGTTAAGTCAGACCCACCGTATAACCGTAGGAATAAAGTCGTCATTGGGTCCTCACCTAACAGTTATTGGTGCCCAACCCCACCTTTATCCTACAACATCTCATGTCTATAGAGAGGTCCAGCCCCCCGATGCAACTTGACCACTGTATCCAGCCGAGACAAATCAACATCAGAAAGGCCTTAGCAGCTCTACTACAGTGGAAGACCTATTGACTTAATATTGGTTAATCAGGTCTTAGTGTTTGCAACCTTGAGCTTTTCATAAGAGGTAATCGAACAATTGGTCAGGTAAGCAGGTGGGAGGCTCCCCTTACTCAGAGAGTAAGGTCCTAATTAAGTAACCACCTTTCATGCTTTCCTAGACACCAATTAGATCAATTAATCTAATATGACTTGCTCATGTTGGTTCACTCTCGACTTGATTGAGGAGGTTTTAATTTAGGTCTCAATTGGGTTTGCTACATCACATGTAAACCTATCTACCCGGCTTTCATTCACATCACATGCAAACGGCACATCACTGGCAGTTATAATCGCAGCATCAAAATAAAGCTAAACTTTAAATAGGTGATGATCATGAATTCTAATTAGGTCATATTACAAGCACATGCACGTCAACCGATCAACTGGTCTTCAACTCTTGAATTGGTTCCAAGCCTCCTTGATTCGATCCTTGATCAACTCTTGATCCAATCGCCATTAACCGCTTAGATCACCTATTCATCTCATGCCTTGTCTTCAACTTGATCGTTGACGTACATCACATCACAGAAATACAACCAGATATAAAATAAAAATAATAATAAATTACATCTCCTTTTAGGAGGCACGCAGGCCTCTCAAAACATCAAATAAGATGCATGCAAGCATCTGAAAAATTACATGACATCACAGATCACATCGCAGGTCATTACATTTGATACCAAAAGGGTTTGAATCCTATGATCATCACCATATGCAGCAATTATAATTTTCAGATCTGAAAACTAACTGATTATCTCATGACATAGGTTGCTGATCATGCTAATCATGATTCCAAACTTTGTAATCTCATTAACAATGCAATTAGAATCATCATCTTATCACATAAAAATCAGCATGCAAAAATCAGCACCCTAAAAAAATCTGCATGCAGAAAATTTTCAGCATGCATAATCTTTTAATTTTCAGATCTAATAAGCCTATTAATAATTAATCGTTACCTTAATCTACGAAGCCTAGGCTCTGATACCACTGTTAGAATACCCCGATCATGCCGCTGAAATTTAAAAAAATTCAGATGCAGCGGAAGAGGCGTGCGCGGGATCAACCGTTCATCGCATGAACGTTGTTCAAAAACCGTTCGTAGATAGATAAGGATTAAAAACTTTTTAAAACATTAGAAGATCAGATCTTCACCTTGTACGGATAGATGATCACCGCAAACTGAAGTTCGTGGTTTAGGATGAAGGTTCGCTTGAAGCCGTTCAAGTGCCCGGCCTCTACGGGTATCCACACGAAGCAGAGGACCAATCCAAGCTTTCTATCTCCCCGGGGTGCTAGCTCCCTTGCAGAGATAACTTTTGATGGCTGATCTCCTCTCTTTCTTTCAACTCTTGAATGTGCTTGAGAGGAGGAAGAAGAAGAAGCAACCAAGGAAGAAGAACACAACCCCTGCAGCTTTCTTTCTTTTCCCTGCGTTGGAAGGAAGAAGGGAGGAAGAGGATGCCGCCAACACCTTGGACTTGTTCTTCCTTGGTTGCGGCTGAATCAAGGGAAGAAGGAGGGGAGGGCGTACGGCTGCAAGGAGGAGAGCTTCACATCAATTAGGTCAGCCCCCAAAAGCCCCCTTTATATAACAAGTGGAGCTCCTAACTTTTAGGAGCTCCCTTGAATTAATTCCAAGAGGGGCGCCGGCCCCTCTTGTTGCCGCACCAAGCAAGAGAAAAGGGGAGGGGCGTGAGCCCCTCCCTTTTGTGTTGCCCTAATCTGGCTTAGCCCTAATCCAATTAGGGTTTAACCAAGTCATGAATCAATTGGGTTCAATCTATACTAGTCCTAATCCAATTAAAACTTGAATGAACCATGACTCAATTGAACTCTTCAATCCTAACCCAATTAGGAGTCATGTTGATTCATTGGATTAATAATTAATTAGGACTTAAGAAACCCTAATCCAATTAGGACTTATTTAATTTTAGTCCTAATCCAATTAGGACTCTAATTTGAATCCGAAGTCCTAATCCGATTAGGACTCTAGGAATCCTACTCCAAGTAGGAATCCAATTTTAATTCAAAACTCCTAATCTAATTAGGATTGTAGGAGTCCTATTCCAAGTAGGAATCCCAGTCCTACTCCGAATAGGATTTCCAGTCTTAATCCAATTAGGACTCTAGAAATCCTACTCGAAGTAGGATTTGTGTTTAAGTCCAATTAATTAATTCCATTGTTCCTTCTTCAACTGAATATCAATCGAATTGATTACTTGTGATTCCTAATCACGATTCAACCATCGGATCGGTCAATACTTCTAGTGTGTGTGACCCCATAGGTTCTATTCTGACTGGTAGTGAGATATATTATGATCTCTATCACAATATCATTGAAAACTCCTTTCAATGGATTGGAACGATTCCAACTCTACTCATTAGGGTTTATCGATCATCGAGATAATCCCTGTGAGTCCCACCATCCACCAGTGACACCTAGCAGCATGTAGTGGCTACCCAGTAGAATAGAATGATGAACCTCTAGGTGCAGTTATCGTGTGATACAGTCCTTCTATCGTGGATCCCTACAGGACGGAGGTCATGGATAACTCGTCAAACCCCTTCGTCTGTCATATGTCAAGATTTATTCGACTCGAGTTCGATAGTGGAAAACTCTTTCTCCACTTTGTATTACTACCCTGGCCAAGGTCTTAGAACTCAGTCTAACAAATCACATAGGATCACTCCTCTTCTATCAAGGTCGATAGATTCCATGTAAGTGCATACCCTACTCCTACAGTGAACTTACTGCAGCCAATCTACACTACAAGGACCCCATATGACTAGAGACCATGTATACGTGCAGTCAAACTACAATAACCTCACTGTGAGTAGCTAAAGCACCGCAGGTCAAAGGACCAGTCATACTACTGCAACATCAAGCAAGTCACTGACGAGTGGATAGACATCCAAGTAACTTCTTGTCTTGGTCACGCTCAGTACCCTTGTTCTCTTAACAAGCACCTGCACTATCACTTCAGTGTCCCTACACTATGGACTCAAGTCTCGTCCATCCAGAAGAAAAGTCATCTGTGCACTGATCGGATCGATCACCGTCCTCGTGATGATCCATTGATCAGGAGGATTTAGAAATTAATCACCAATGATACATGGCTCAAATTCTCAACTCTTGAGAATATGCATCATCATCTTATTAATTTCTTGGACGATTCATAGACACATAAATAATATGAATGATAAGATGCCTTTTATTTATTCAATAATAAATAGTCAAGTATAAAATTATGTCCCTAGAATTAACAATGTGTCAGCCAGATTGGCTTCTAGGGCATACATCTAACAATCATATACAGCTTTTTGACTATCAAGAATCATATTTAATTTGGTTGAGCTAAGTGTAAACTTGTCTACTAAGAATTTATATTTTTCAGCATCTTCTTTTAACTTGATATTTTCAGCAATTAGATTCTTGGTTTCATTTGTGAATCTCCTACTTAATGTTTCATAGTTATGAGATAGTTTCAGCTTATCTTTGATAAGAGATTGATTTTCTTTTTTTAGAACTTTATTTTTATTGATGAGTTTTTTGTGTTCTTCCATGAGTTCTAAAATTGCATCATGTAATTCATCAACAGTAAAATCACATTCAAGTTCAGAATCTACCTCATCGTCATTGGCCATATGGCAGATTTGGGCCGTCTCTTGATGATCTTCCTCTTCCGAACTTGACTCCTCACTTTCACTCCATTCAGCCATGAAGTTCTTCTTCTTAAGTTTTCTTGCCATCGACTTTAATTTCGGGCAATCTATCTTATAATGCCTGGGCTTGTTACACTCATAACAAATTGGTGTTTCATTTTTCTTTTCTTTGTCCTTACCCTTTTCTTTGCTTGAGCTACCTTTGAAGAAGAGTTTCTTTTTATGAAATCTCTTATTACCTCGCATAAATTTTCTGAATTTTCTTCCAAGCATAGCCATTCCTTCTTCATCAAATTCATCATCATCATCAGATTCTTCCGATTCAGTTTCTTGTTTTGGAGTGGTGGACTTTAAGGCAATGGTCTTTTCTTCTCTTGACCTCATCTTCTGAATTTTGCCTCATGGTCAACTCATGGTGAGGATGATAGTGGTATTTTGATGATTAATACAATAATCAAGAGTATGTTACAAGTTAATTCGATACATCATTTATAAGTCTGTTACTCTCAGTACAATTCGTATAATAAGATAAAGATGCATTTCATTGTTTATATGGATGAATCTAACCTTGAGTTGCAGCAAAGTGTGGATTGAGTCGACCCCAAGGTTGATTGGGTCGACCCCGACACATCAAGAAAGCATCTGGCACACTTCTACAAAAATGGCACGGATGAACAGTAGTTGGGTCGACCCAAGGAAAGGATGAGTCGACCCAAACCTCAAGCCTCTCAAGCCTCAAGAAAACAGTTCTCTGAAAACACTGAGAGGGTCGACCCAAGAGGAAGTTGAGTCGACCCAAACTTGAGTCGACCCAAACACTGAGAGGGTCGACCCAAAGGCAATGACATTCAAAAATAGGTTCTCTGGAAACCCTGAGAGGGTCGACCCAAGGAGAAGTTGAGTCGACCCAAAAAGATATTGAGTCGACCCAAGTGAAGGAAGGCTGAAATACAAGGTTCTGTGGTTCTGAGAGGGTCGACCCAAGGAAAGGTTGAGTCGACCCAAGTGAAAGTTGGGTCGACCCCAGTAATAGTTGAGTCGACCCAAGCACGGGCAGAAGCATAACGGCTAGTTCTGCAGAAGTACTTTTTGACCTTCCAACAGTGAGTAACGGCTAGTTTTTGAATTCTAACCATTGGGGCTTGTCCAATGGATGAAGGAAACTATTTAAAGTGGCACTATTCATCAGAGAAAATATCCTTTTGCAAAATATCAAAGAGTAAACAAGAAAGACAAGTGCCCTAATCTTCTTCATCCAAGTGCTTCATTCAAGAGTCAAAAGAAAGTGGTTGAGCAGATTCCAAGAGTCATTAAGAGCTCCATCCACCCTTGAAGAGTGAAGCATCCTTGACAAAGAAGAGAGAAGTCTCATCAAGCGATAACTATTCTCTAAACTCTTCTTTATAGATTATAATTGTTATATTTGCTCATCTAGGAGCTTAAATCTTCTTACTTCTTTTATTAATCACCTTGTAAAGGTTTGTTGGTAAGCCCGCAAAACCAACGGTGTAGGTTTATTGGTGAACCCGTAAAACCAATTGTAAAGGTTCGTTGGTGAGCCCGGAAAACCAACATAGGTTCGTTGGTGAGCCCGTAAAACCAACATAGATTTTTGGTGATCCCGGAAAACCAAAGTGTAAAGGTTTTTGGATTGTGAGCCCGGAAAACAATCCAACTGTAATCCGCGGAATTATAGTGAATTTCCAAGGGGTCGCTTGGGGAGTGGACGTAGGTGCTTAGGAGAGCACCGAACCACTATACTTCTTGTGTGTTTGTATTGTGCTTTGTTATATTCCACTTAACTCATCAATTGACTTAAGTAAGATAGTAAAAATTAAGACAAACCAATTCACCACCCCCCCCCTCTTGGCTTGTCACCTTGGGCAACAATGGTATCAGAGCAAGGTGCTCCTATAGTATTTGTTGATCTCACAATCAAGAGTCAAAGATCATGACAACCCAAGTGGGATGTTCTATGAGTGAGGGGCAATCCACAAATAGACCTCCTCTATTTAATGGCACAAATTACACATACTGGAAAGCTAGGATGAGGATATTCATTCAAAGCTCTAGACTATGAATTGTGGTATATTATAACTAGAGGACCTCACACACCCACAATTAGTATAGAGGGCACTATCATACCTGTTGCTGGTGGTCCAAACCGAGAACGATTGGCACTGCGGTCGTGAACGGGGTTCCGTCTGAGTTGTCTTGGTTGGTGTTGGTTGTGCTCCACCTTCCGCCAAGAAACCTGCAAACAAGCCTTGCACCACCACCAGGGTGGTGATGGGCCCTCCGACGGTCAAGTCAGAGGAGATTGGAGGAGGAGGAGAGGTGATAATCGCAAGTAAGAGAGTGCTCTGGGAGATATTGCTCACCTCTCCCCCTTTCTCACCCCAGCCGCATATATACCTGGCTGGGGGGTCTCTCAGGGGGGTTCGTTATCGTGGGGCACGATGGTGTGGCCACTGACATGGCCGTTACAGGGCGTCGTGGAGCAGCACCGGGTACGGCCACGTCAGGGCATTAGTGGGGCTCCGCTTTGTACGGCTGATGCAGGAGATCGTGGAGCAGCATCGGATACAGCCGTTGCAGGAGTAGTGGAGCAGGAGGCCCGCGGCGTGCCTCTGGGGAATAGCCTGTCGTTATCAAGAGATCTCCGACTCGGGGTCGGAGCGCTGGATCAAGGGGCAGCCGGACTCGGGGTCGGGCTGGCGGAGCCGAGGATATCCGACTCGGGGTCGGATTGCTGGATCAAAGGGCAGCCGACTCGGGTCGGGCTGCGGAGCCGAGGATGTCCGACTCGGGGTCGGATTGCTGGATCAAAGGGCAGCCGTAGTCTTCCTGGGCGCGCGTGCCGGTCACGTGGGGCATGGCGGCTTATTTCCCCCGTAACAGTAGCCCCCCACTTCCGAGCCTGGAACCAGAAGGGGAACAGGTGAAGGGAGTGATGTTTCGGGATTGCCGCCGTTCCTCGGAGAGGCGCGCGCGCTTCGAGCTCCCCGCCCTTTTTATGGCGTATGGCGGTTATTGCCGACCTGGCAGTCTGAGGATTTCGGCGGACATCCTTCCTTAATGGTGTCGATTCGCCTTTGGGGCGCGAGCGACCCTTCGGCAGCCAGGCGTCCTCTGGCGTCATCGAGGCGTCACTTGCCTTTCCGCCAATTTAATCGGGGCCTTTCCCGTCCGTCTTCTTCTTTACAGATATTTTCAAGTTTCCCCTTTGCGCAGCTGTTGCTGCCGTCGGACTGTTCACTTGTTTCTCCTTTGGCGCTCTCGGAGCCGTTCTTACCTCTTTTCCGGTGAGTTTTCCCCATTCTTCTACTTAGGGCTCTCCATACTTTCCCTCTTATACTAGTGTACTCCAGTCGCTCCGGTCTTTCCCCCTTCCTGTCCCCGTCCTGACCGTAGGTTTATTGGCCATTAGGAATGGGCGAAGTGAGAGCAGACCAAATTAAGTCGGAGCTGGTCGCCACAGACTTAGACAGACTCGTGGCTCGGTACCACCTTCCCGAGGCCTGCAACGCCACGCTCCGGGGCCTGAGGAGAGGATGTCCCATCCTCCTCCAGGGAAGATCGCCATCAATGAGGGCATTCTCCAGGCCGGGTTCCGCTTTCCCCTTCGGACTTGGTCATGCAGGTGCTACGGGGTTTAAGAGTGGCACCGACGCAACTGGTGCCGAACTCGTGGCGGGCCCTGACGGTCTTTCAGGTTCTCTGCCGTATGCACGAGATCCCGCCACCCTGAATGTTTTTTGGGAGTTCTACAGCCTGAGCGCCACCCCCAGGACAAAGGGTGGTGGTGCTTCGCAGCGCGGCGAGGATGCGGCCTTGTCAAGGAGGCTCCTACCTCCATTCACAAATGGAAGGAGCGCTTCTTTTTTGTTGATGCAGATCCCTCTTGGAAATCAGGGCGACCTGGGAGACCCCGATGAAGTCTCCGATCGGCCTATCGAGACTGTCAAGGGAGGAGTCGATGGCTTGGCCGCCTTGAAGGGGTTGGTTGCCGAGGGCCAGCTCCCTCCGGTGGCCCGCCTTATTTCCGAGGATACTTTGGTGAATGTCGGTCTGAGCTCGGTCCCCCACCGACCGTGAGTCCGCCACCGATTCTTTCTTGACTTTTTCCCTTTTTTCGTCCCGTTCTTTCCTTTGGTTTTTCTCCGTCTCCGACTATCCCGTCCTTTTTGCAGAGATCGACGACGTCATGCGGTCGGTGAAGACAAAGGCTGGGTAGGGCGTCCCTGCTGGAAGCAGCCCAGAGGAGGAAACGAGCTCTTCCGAGCGGGGCCCCACCGGCGAAGAAGTCCCGTAAGGAGGTGCCTCCGACGCCGACCGACGAGTCCCCCCACCGATCAGGGAGACGTCGTGGGCACGGACCGGCAGCTGACGCTGTATCAGCCTCCGGTGGTAAGATTGCCGCTACTCCGGAGGTATCATCCGAGCCTGCCCGAGACGGACGGGTCGGACGTGATCGGTCCCCGACCCGGCCTTCGACTCGGTCAGCTCCTGATGATCGAGGAGGGACGCGCCGAGGCCCCGACCGAGCGGGACCCTATCAATTCCTGGGGTGACCCCCGCCCCGAGCGCGATCGGCCGGACTCTTCCCCAA